>NW_026942332.1:0-11122 GCF_024139115.2 Armigeres subalbatus
GGATCCAGATTGGATTTGAAACAAATTTTGATTGGATTTGGGATGAATTTGAAATCTGAGTAGGTAGCACTTGGATTTGCATAAGGATAAAATTTAATTGTATTAGGATTTGGACAGACTGATTTGACCGATTGATCTGACTGATTTGGATTGGACTGGACTGGATTTGACCTTGACTGGACTTGACTGACTTGGACTGACCTGACTGACTGACTGGACTGGACCTGGACTGACCTGACTGGACTGGACTGACTTGGACTGGATCTGGACTGACTTGGACCGACCTGGACTGGATCTGACTGACCTGGACTGGATCTGGACTGGATCTGGACTGGACTGACTGACCGACTTGGACTGACTGACTGACCTGACTGGATCTGGACTGGACTTGACTGACCTGGACTGACCTGACTGGATCTTGACTGACCTTGGACTGACTGGACTGATCTGGACTGGACTGACCTGGACTGGATCTGGACTGACCTGACCGACTCGACTGATCTGGACTGACCTGACTGGATCTGGACCGACTGGACCGACCTGACTGACCTGGACTGGATCTGGACTGGATCTGGACTGACCTGGACTGACCTGACTGACTGGACTGGATCTGGACTGACCTGGACTGGATCTGGACTGACCTGGACTGACCTGGACTGACCTGACCGGATCTGGACTGACCTGACCGACCTGGACTGGATCTGACCGACCTGACTGGACTGACCTGGACTGATCTGACTGGACCTGGACTGGATGGACCTGGACTGATCTTGACTGGATCTGACTGACCTGACTGGATCTGGACTGGATCTGGACTGGATCTGACTGACCTGGACTGACCTGGACTGACCTGACTGGATCTGACTGACCTGGACTGGACCTGGACTGGACTTGGACTGGACTTGACTGATCTGGACTGGATCTTGGACTGACCTGGACTGGACCTGGACTGGACCTTGACTGACCTGGACTGACCTGGACTGGACCTGACCGATCTGGACTGACCTGGACTGGATCTGGACTGGACTTGACTGACCTGACTGACCTGGACTGGATCTGACTGATCTGGACTGGATCTGGACTGACCTGGACTGATCTGACCGATTCGACTGGATCTGACTGACTGACTGATCTGGACTGACCTGGACTGGATCTGACTGATCTGACCTGGATCTGGACTGACCTGACTGGATCTTGGACCGACTGACTGACTGGACCGACCTGACCGACTGACTGACCGATCTGACCTGGATCTGACTGACCTGGACTGACTGACTGGACTGACTGGATCTTGACTGGACCTGGACTGGATCTGACTCGACCTGGACTGACCTGACTGACTGGACTGGACCTGGACCGATCTGGACTGACCTGACCGACCTGGACTGACCTGACTGACCTGGACTGGATCTGGATCGACCGACCTGACTGGATTGGACTGACTGACCTGACTGGACCGATCAATTGATCTGGACTGACCTGGACTGGATCTGGACTGACCTGACTGGATCTGGACTGACCTGACTGGACCTGACTGATCTGACTGACCTGGACTGATCTGGACTGGATCTGGACTGGATCTGGACTGACCTGGACTGATCTGGACTGAATTTGACTGAATCTGACTCTGACTGACCTGGACTGGACCTGACTGACTGACTGGATCTGACTGGACTGGACTGGACTGACCTGACTCGGATCTGGACTGATCTGGACTGACCTGACTGGATCTGGACTGATCTTGACCGATCTGACTGGACCTGACTGGACTGGACTGATCTGGACTGACCGACTGGATCTGACTGACTGGATCTGGACTCGATCTTGACTGGATCTGGACTGACCTGGACTGACCTGACCGACTGGACTGACCTGACTGATCTGGACCTGGACTGACCTGATCTGACCTGGACTGGATCTGGACTGGACCTGACTGACCTGGACTGGATCTGGACTGGATCTGACTGACCTGACTGACCTGGACCTGGACTGACTGACCTGACCGATCTGGACTGATCTGACCGACCTGGACTGACCTGGACCGACCTGGACTGATCTGGACTGACCTGGGACTGGACCTGGACCGACCTGGACCGACCTGGACTCGGATCTGGACTGGATCTGGACCGACCTGGACTGGACCTGGACTGGATCTGGACTGGATCTGGACTGACCTGACCGATCTGGACTGGACCTGGACTGGACCTGGACTGATCTGGACTGGATCTGACCGGATCTGGACTGACCTGGACTGACCTGACCGGACCTGACCGATCTGGGACTGGACCTGACCGACTCCGACTTGACCTGGATCTGGACTCCGACCGATCTTGGACTGACCTGACTGGATCTGACCTGACCTGACTGATCAGACTGGATCTGGACTGGATCTTGGACCTGACTGACCTGGACTGACCTGACCGACCTGGACTGACCTGGACTGACCTGGACCGGACTCCGGACTGACTGGACCTGGACTGGATCTGGACTGACCTGGACTGACCTTGACTCGACTTGGATCGACCTGACTGATCTGACTGATTGACTGACTGATCTGGATCTGGACTGACCTGATCTGACCCGACTGACTGGATCGACCTGGACTGACTGGACTGACCTTAACCGACCTGACTGACCTGACTGACCTGGACTGGATCTGGACTGGATCTGACTGATCGACCTGACTGGACCTGGACTGACCTGACTGACCTGACTGGATCACCTGACTGACCTGGACTGACCTGGACTGACTTGGACTGGATCTGGACTGACCTGACTGGAACCTGACCGGACCTGGACCGGATCTGACCGACTGACCTGGACTGACTCTGGATCAGACCTGGACTGGACCTCAACTGACTGGATCTGGACTGACCTGACCGGATCTGGACTGACCTGGATCGACTGACCTGGACCTGGACTGGATCTGACCTGGATCTGACTGACCTGGACTGGACCTGACTGGACTGACTTGGATCTGGATCTGACTGACCTGACTGACCTGGACTGACTCTGGACTGACTTGGACTGGATCTGGACTGGATCTGACTGACCTGACTGGACTGGATCTGGACTGACCTGGACTGGATCTGGACTGGATCTGGACTGACCTGACTGACTTGACTGGATCTGGACTGATCTGACTGGACTTGACTGGATCTGGACTGACCTGACTGGATCTGACCGATCTGGACTGGATCTGGACTGGACCTGGACTGACCTGGACTGGACCTGGACTGATCTGACCTGACCTGGACTGATCTGGACTGACCTGACTGACTGGATCTGGACTGGATCTGACTCGACCTGGACTGACCTGACTGGATCTGGACTGGATCTTGACTGACCTGGGACTGACCTGGACTGACCTGGACTGGACTGGATCTGACTGACCTGGACCGACCTGGACTGACCTGACTGACCTGGACTGACCTGGACTGGATCTGGGATTGGACCTGACCTGATCGACTGACTGGACTGGACTCTGACCGACCTGGATCGATTTGACTGGACTGACTGACTCTTGACTGGATCTGACTGACTTGACTGACCGATCTGACGACTTGACTGACCTGGACTGACCTGGACTGGACCTGACTGACCTGGACCGATCTGGACTTGGACTGGATCTGGATCTGACTGGATCTGGACTGACCTGGACTGACCTGGACCGATCTGGACTGGATCTGGACTGATCTGGACTGGATCTGGACTGGATCTGACCGATCTGGACTGATCTGGACTGGACTCTGGACCGGATCTTGACTGACCTGGACTGATCTGACCTGACTGATCTGGACTGGATCTGACCTGGATCTGGACTGGACTGGACCTGGACTGACCTGGACTGACCTGACTGGATCGACTGACTGGACCGACTGACCTGGACTGACCTGGACTGACCTGGACTGATCTGACCTGACCTGGACTGATCTGGATCGACCTGGACTGACCTGGACTGGATCTGGACTGGACCTGGACTGATCTGGATCGATCTGGGACTGACCTGACTGATCTGGACTGGACCTGGACTGGACTTGACCTGGATCTGACCTGGACTGACCTGACTGGATCTGGACTGGATCTGGACTGGACTGGACCTGACTGGATCTGGATCTGGACTGGACCTGGACTGGACTGACCTGGACCGACCTGGACTGACCTGACCGGACTTGACTGGATCTGACCGATCTGGACCGGACCTGGACCGACTTGGACTGGATCTGGACTGACTCTGGACTCCTGACCGACCTGGACTGACTTGGACCGACTGGACTGGATCTGGACCTGGACTGACCGGACTTGACCTGGACCTGACTGACCTGGACTGGATCTGGACCGACCTGGATCGACCTGGACTTGACCTGACTGGACTGGATCTGACTGACCTGGACTGACCTGGATCTGACTGGATCTTGGACTGGACTGACTGGACTGATCTGACCGATCTGACCGGATCTGGACTGACCTGACTGGATCTGGACTGGACCTGACTGGATCTGACCTGGATCTGACTGGATCTGACTGACCTGGACTGGATCTGGACTGGATCTGGACTGGATCTGGACTGACCTGGACTGGATCTGGACTGGATCTGACTGGATCTGGACTGGATCTGGACTGGATCTGACTTGATCTGGACTGGATCTGGACTGACCTGACTGATCTGGACTGGATCTGGACTGACCTGGACTGGATCTGGACTGGATCTGGACTGACCTGACTGGACCTGGACTGGATCTGGACTGGATCTGGACTCGACCTGACTGACCTGGATCTGGATCCGACTGAACCTGGACTGGATCTGGACTGACCTGGACCTGATCTGGACTGACCTGGATCGACCTGGACTGGATCTTGGACCGACCTGGGACTGACCTGGACTGACCTGGACTGACCTGGACTGACCTGACCTGACCTGACCGACCTGGACCGACCTGGACTGACCTGGACTGGATCTGGACTGGATCTGGACTGACCTGGACTGGATCTTGACTGACCTGACTGACCTGGACTGGACTTGACTGACCTGACTGACCTGGACTGACCTGGACTGACCTGGACTGGATCTGGACCGACTGGACGGATCTGACTGACCTGGACTGATCTGGACCTGACCTGATCTGACCTGACTGACCTTGGACTGACCTTGACTGGATCTGGATCGACCTGGACTGATCTGGACCGACTGGATCTGACTGGACTGACCTGGACTGACCTGACTGGATCTGGACCGACCTGGACTGGATCTGGACTGGATCGACTGGACTGGATCTGGACTGGATCTGGACTGACCTGGACTGACCTGGACTGACCTGACTGGATCTGGACTGACCTGGACTGACTCCGACTGGATCTGGACTGGACTTGACTGACTTGGACTGGATCTGGACTCGACCTGGACTGACCTGACTGGATCTGGACTGGATCTGGACTGACCTGGACTGGATCTGGACTGACCTGACTTGGACTGACTGACCGACTGGACTGGACTGACTGACCTGACTGGACCTGGATCGACCTGGACTGGATCTGGACTGACCTGGACTGGATCTGACTGGATCTGGACTGACCTGACTGGATCTGGACTGGATCTGGACTGACCTGGACTGGATCTTGGACTGGATCTGACTGACCTGGACTGGACCTGGACTGACCTGGACTGGATCTGGACTGACCTGGACCGATCTTGGACTGATCTGACCGGATCTGGACTGGACCTGGATCTGACTGGACTGACTGACCTGGACTGGATCTGGACTGACCTGGACTGGATCTGGACTGACCTGACCGGATCTGGACTGACCTGGACTGACCTGGACTGGATCTGGATTCTTGACTGATCTGACTGGATCTGGACTGACCTGGACTGACTGACTGGATCTGGACTGACTGGACTGGATCTGACCGACCTGGACTCGACCTGGACTGGACTTGACTGACCTGGACTGGATCTGGACTGACCTGGACTGGATCTGGACTGATCTGGACTGGATCTGGACTGATCTGACTGACCTGGACTGGATCTGGACTGATCTGGACTGACCTGGACTGGATCTGGACTGATCTGGACTGACCTGGACTGACCTGGACTGGACCTGGACTGACCTGGACTGACCTGACTGGATCTTGACTGATCTGGACTGGATCCTGACCGACCTGGACTGACCTGGACTGGACCTGGACTGACCTGGACTGGATCTGGACTGACCTGGACTGACCTTGGACTGACCTGGACCGGACTCTGGACTGACAGACTGACTGGACCTGGACTGGACCTGGATCAGACCTGACTGACCTGGACTGACTTGACTGACCTGGACCTGGACTGGGACTGGACCTGACCGACTGATCTGGACCGACCTGGACTGGACTGGACTGGACCTGACTGACCTGGACTGACTGGATCTGACTGGATCTGGACTGACCTGACTGACCTGGACTGGATCTTGGACTGGACCTGACTGATCTGGACTGACCTGGATCTGGACTGACCTGGACTGACCTGGACTGATCTGACTGGACCTGGACTGGACCTGACTGACCTGACCGGACTGGATCTGGATCTGGACTGGACCTGGACTGATCTGGGACCGACCTGACCGACTGGACTGGATCTGGACTGGATCTGGACTGGACCTGGACTGACCTGGACCCGATCTGGACTGACCTGACTGACCTGGACTGGACCTGACTGACCTGGACTGGATCTTGGACTGACCTGGACTGGACCTGGACTGATCTGGACTGATCTGGACTGATCTGACTGACTCTGGACTGGATCTGGACCGACCTGGACTGGATCTGGACTGGACTGGACCTGACCTGGACTGACCTGGATCTGGACTGGACTGACTGGACCTCTGGACCGACTTGGACTTGACCTGGACTGACCTGGATCTGGACTCTGGACTGACCTGACTGGACCTGGACTGACCTGGACTGGACCTTGACCGACCTGACCGACTCTGGACTGACCTGGACTGGATCTGGACTGACCTGACTGACCTGACCTGGACTGACCTGGATCTGGATCTGGACTGGATCTGGATCGACCTGACTGATCGACTGACCTGACTGGACTTGACTGGATCTGGACTGACTTGATCTGACCGACCTGGACTGACCTGGACTGGATCTGGACTGGATCTGACTGATCTGGACTGACCTGGACTGGATCTGGACTGATCTGGACTGACCTGGACTGGATCTGGACTGACCTGGACTGGATCTGGACTGGACTTGGACCGATCTGGACTGACCTGGACTGGATCTGGACTGACTTGGACTGACCTGGATCGATCTGGACTGGATCTGGACTGGACTGACTGGATCTGACCGACCTGGACTTGGACCGACTGGATCTGACTCTGATCTGGATCTGGACCGGATCTGACTGGACTGACTTGACTGACTTGGACTGGATCTGACTGGATTTGACTGGATCTGGACTGGATCTGACTGACCTGGACTGGATCTGGACTGACCTGGACTGGATCTGACTGACTGATCTTGGACTGATCTGACTGGATCTGGACTGACTGACTGATTTGACTGGATCTGGACTCGACTTGGACTGGATCTGGACTGACCTGGACTGATCTGGACTGGATCTGGACTGGATTTGACTGACTGACTGATTGGACTTGACTCTGACTGGATCTGGACTGACCTGGACTCTTGACTGACCGGACTGGATCTTGACTGGATTTGACTGATCTGGGACTGCACTTGACTGGATCTGGACTGGATCGACTGGACTGGACTGGATCAAGACTGACCTGGACTGGATCTGGACCGATCTGGACCTGACTGGACCTGGACTGGATCTGGACTGACCTGGATCTGGACTGACTGACCTGGACTGATCTGACTGGATCTGACTGACTTGGACTGGATCTGGACTGATCTGGATCTGGACCTGACTTGACTGACCGATCTTAGACTGGATCTGGAACCGAACCTGACCGACTCTTGACTGGATCTGGACTGATCTGGACTGGACTCTGGACCGACCTGGACTGGATCTTGGGACTGGATCTTGACTCGACCTGACTGGATCGACTGGATCTGGACCTGGGAACCTGGATCTTGACTGATCTGGACTGACTCCTGGACTGACACCCGGACCTGGCCCTGGACTGGATCTGACCGATCTGACCGAAACTTTGGACCTGGACTCGATCAGACTGGATCTGGAAACTGGACCTGGACTGGATCAATTGATCTGTACTGACCTGGATCGACTTGGACTGGATTCGAACTGAACCGACTGGATCTGGACTGATCTGACTGGACCTGACTGGATCTGACTCGATCTGGGCCCACTGACTGGATCGATCTGGACTGACCTGGACTGGATCTGGACTGACTTGGATCTAAATGGACCTGGACTGGGATCTTGGATCCGACGTGACTGGATCTTGGGACTGATCTTGGACTGACCTGGACTTGGACCTGGATCTGGACTGACCTTGACTGACCTGGATCTGGATCTGACTGGATCTGGACTGGATCTTGGACTGACCTGGACTGGACCTCTGGACTGACCTGACTGATCTGGACTGGATCTTGGACTGACCTGGATCTGACCAATGGACTGACTCTGGACTGACCTGACTGACTTGACTGGACCTGGACTGACCTGGACTGGATCGGGACTGACTCTGGACTTTGACCTGACTGGGATCTGGACCTGGACTGGACCTGGATCTGGACTGGATCTTGGACCGACTCCTGACCGACTTGACTGGATCTAGACCTGGATCTGACCGACTTTGACTTCGGACTCTGGACTGGATCATTCCAGATCTGGACTGGATCTGGACTGAATTTGACTTGGACCTGACTCAGACATGAGGAAGATCTGTTTGAACATCCCATTTAATTCTGACTGGATTAATTTGGAGTCCGGATCTGACATTTTCGATCTCAATGGACTGACTTGGACAGTGGATCTTGGACTTGGACCCTGACCGACTGACTGGACTCTGACTGAGCACTGGACTGACTCCTGAAGACTTCGATCTGGGACTGGACCTGACTGGACCTGGACTGGATCAATGGATCTCGACTCTGGACTGGATCTGGACTGGATCTTGACTGACCAATGGACTGGACGTTGGACTGGACTGGACCGATCTGGATCTGACTCTGGACTGAAAACCTGGACCGGAAAGCTGGATCTGAATGATCAGATCTGGACATGATCTGGACTGACTCTGACCTGGATCTGGACTGGGATCTTGACTGATCCTGACTGACCTGACCTGACTCATCGGATCTGGGAGTGGACCTAGGACTGACTCTGGACTGACCTGGACTAGATCTGGACTGGATCTGGACTGAACCTGGACTGACCTGGACTGAATCTGGACTAGACTTGGACTGGATCTGATCTGACTTGATCGACTGGATCTGGACTGACTTGACTTGGATCTGACTGGATCTGGACTCGGACCTGGACTGACCGATCTGGATCGACCTGACTGGACCTGGACTGGATCTGGACTGGATCTGACGAGACTGGACCTGACCGATCTGGACGATCGACTGACCTTGACTGACTCGACTGACTCTGGACTGGACTTGGACTGACCTGACCGGATCTGGACTTGGACTCAATTTGGACTGGACCTTGGGACTGACTCGGACTGGATCTGACCGGATCGGACTGACTCTGATCTCGGATCTGGACCGGACTTGGGATCTGACTTGGACCGGGATCTGGACTGACCTGGACTGAATCGAACGACCTGGACTGAACCTGACCGACCTTGGACTGGGATCTGGACCTGGACTGGATCTGGACTCGACGTGGACTGGATCTGGACTGGACTCTGGACTGGATCTGACTGACTCTGGACCGACCTGGACTGATCTTGGACCGGACTCCTGATCTGGACCTGACTGATCTGGACTCAATTTGGACTCGACTCTGGGACTGATCTTGGACTGGATCCGGACTTTAGATCTGACTGGATCTGACCGATCTGGACTGACTCTGGGACTGGATCTGGACTGACCTGGACTGACCTGGACTGGATCTTGGGACTGGATCTGGAAGCTGACCTGACTGGATCTGGACTGGATCTTGGACTGGAGCGGATCTGGACTGGGACCTTGGACTGATCTGGACTGATCTTGGACTGGATTCAATCTGGATCTGACCTGGACTTAGACTGACCTGACCGACTAGGATCGACTTGGACTGGATCTTGGACTGGATCTTGGGACTGGACCTGACTGGGTCCGGGACTGGACTCTGATTCTGGATCTTGGACTGACCTGGACTGACCTTGACTGGATCTGGACTGATCTGACTGGACCTGGAACTTGGACCTGACTGACCTGACCTCGATCTGGACTGACTCTGGACTGACCTTGGACTGGATCTGACTGGAATCTGGATCTGACTGGATCTTGGACTCGGACTGACCTGGACTGGATCTGGACTGGATCTGACTGGATCTGGATCTGGACCTGGACTGATCTGGACTGATCTTGGACTGGATCTGGACTGGATCTGGACTGGACCTGACTGATCTGACTGGATCTGGACTGGATCGGACTGACCTAGACTCCGATCTAACTGACCGACTGGATCTGGACCTTGACTAGACCTTGGACCGACTTGGACTGGATCTGGACTGGATCGACCTGACCTGGACTCCGACCGACCGACCGCATTGGATTCCAGACCGTGGATCTGGACCGACTTGACCGGACCTGGACCGCATCTGGAGCACCGAGTGACCTGGACTGATTGACTCTGGGAGCTGATCTGACCGATCTGACTGACTAGACTGACCTGGACTCTGACTCTGGACTGGATTCCTGGACCGAACTGAACTGACCTGGACTGGATCTGGACTGGATCTGGACTGATCTTGGTACTGGATCTGGACTGGACCTGGACTGACCTTAATTTGACTCCTGACTGGGCATCTGGACCTGATCTGGGACTGGATCTGGACTGATCTTGGACTGACCTGATCGACTGACCGATCTTGGACTGGATCTGGACTGACCTAGGACTGGACTGGACTGGACCTGGACTGGATCTGGACTGACCTGTCTGGACTGACTCTGGACTGGATCTGGACTGGATCTGGACTGATCT
>NW_026942333.1:0-18384 GCF_024139115.2 Armigeres subalbatus
GATTGAGCAGCACGTGCCCACATTGTAGCTAGTTGGTACTCAACAGCAGGGCCAGCACTTTATAACTGCCCATTACACTCCGGTACAAGCAGTTAGTGATCAAACAAAAAAAAAATGCATCGCCCTCCTTCCAAATGAAGCTTACGGTGGCATAGCTCGAGCTACCCCTCCTGATCCAATTTAAATTTTAATGAACTTCAACTTGGGCGTTGGTATTTACAACAAAATTTCAGCAGTGGCCACCACAAACTCGGTTTGGGACCGTTGCTTCATCATTCACATCCCAGTGCCAGCCCCGGGAAACTCGGGCCACGCAAACTGGAACGCCGTACATTTTAACTCGCACGCCTTAAATGTCAAACACGTTTGGGGACCTACATGGGGCACTACTGGCAACACATTGTCGGCGGGACGGTTAGCTCTAAATTTTCGAATCCATGCATGTGAAACGAAATTAAGTGGTTGTTAGCAGCAATGCATTCACCGTTTCTCCATCATGAAGGTGTCATTAAAGCGAACTATCGCCATCACTTTTGCTGTCATAATGCCGTTTATGAGAATAATCAATGGACCGAGTAGCACATTTGTTGTGGTTTATGGTGTGTATAACTCAGTTACAATTAAGTTCAGTGTCATTTATGTTGCACCCACTAGCGGTTTCAATCAGTAATATAAAAAGTTGTACCAATAAAAAAATCGATAAGGCTTACAGATCAGTTCGTTCGATATCAACTTTATTCCATTCAAACGACGTTCATTGACCGGAATCGAACTTTTTTGTTGTCATACTACGTAGGGATTCACCAAGCGTGATAGAAGCGTCACTTGTGAACGACTTAGTTGGATTCGCCGAATTTCGGTTTGCTGAATTCCGTGACAAGAATCAATGAATCGGAAATCATTAGCTCCCTTAGAGTTCTGATATCTACCGAAAAAAAAATCTACAATAGAGCATCTGTCTTTTGGTGTTGGCCGTCAACAGGACGGTTCCTTTTTTCGTTTTATGTGGTTATTCATCTGTATTTATCCTATCTAAAAAAACAAAGTAATGTAAAGCAATCTAATTTGTATTTTTGAGATGAGATGAATTTGCTTCAGTGGGATGAAATGGAGTAGTTCTTCCAGTCATACCGACACATACCGCTTCTGCAAGATTGGAGCCAACACTATTTCGTGCAACTTTACTGAATAGATATAGAATCATTCTAGTTGCCAATTGTTCAGACAGAAAAAAAATTACCTGTTGACATAATTATCTCATCATATTTGTGGCAGATGGAATTGAACGCATCAGTGGCTTCCGCAGAAAGGGAAAGCGACAATATCAATAGCCTCCTTCACTTTCCTCCTACTAAGTAAGAGGTAGACGAAATTAAGGTACCTCTATGTATAACATGCACAGCAATTAATTATTATTACATATTCTCATCTGATGAAAATTTGCATCTGCAAACAACCTAACCGCATTTAATATTCATAGACAAGGACACAATCAACACAGTACACATTAAAGTTGACCTTTCCTTGGGTGCTATGTCTTAATAATGCACTCCGGTCGTTACTCACTCACTGCTTCAAATTAGAATTGACAGAACCGAAATCGAGAAACATGACATGCCCGGCTGCCACGTTGCTATTTTTTGGAACCTCGACCCAGCATTACAAAAGGAAAGTCATGAAGTTCATTTCCATTGTCCTGTAAAGGAGATAAAACCCGTTGCGGTTCGATCGTTGTCCTTGCCCAACTGTTGGCGATGCTAGCGAAGGTTAATAGTTTGTTCATACCATCCCACTTCAAATTGACTCTCCCCATAGCCATCCCTCGGACGCAATCAAAAGTAGAACTATCATTGTAGGAGAAAGGGGAGTGAAATGCGCTGTCGTGGTGTTAAGATGGATCGACGTTGAAATCTTAAGATCTGTTATTACTTTGCTATTGATTCGTTATTCACCTCTACCAGAGTAATCCTGCCAGGGATAGTGTCCCAGTGGGGAATATGGATAGTTTTCATATGATTACTAGAATAATATTGAAATTGTAATTTTAATGAGTATGATAATCTGTTAGTTTACTCTGTGCATCAGGTCAAGGAAAAAGTAGGCTTTAGAGGTGGAATTAAGAAAACAAAGAAAAACTTGAAATATTGAAAGTTTTAATGCTTAAATAATGTAAATTTTATATTAAAGAGCTAAAGGAAAGGTGAGAATACTTGATCGCCCCCGTTTTACCGAGACCCATAGTAGGTTTTTCCTAGCGTGTTTTAGTGCCTTTCTTTGCTGAAAGTGAAAATAATTGGAGGAGGCCTCTTAAAAGGAGGCGACCGGGCCTCTCGAAAGGAGGCAACCGGGCCTCTTGGAAGGAGGCTTCCGGGCCTTTTGAGAGGAGGCTTCCGGGCCTCTTGAAAGGAGGCTTCCGGGCCTCTTGAGAGGAGGCTTCCGGGCCTCTTGAAAGGAGGCTTCCGGGCCTCTTGAGAGGAGGCTTCCCGGGCCTCTTGAAGGAGGCTTCCGGGCCTCTTGAAAGGAGGCTTCGGGCCTCTTGAAAGGAGGCTTCCGGGCCTCTTGAAAGGAGGCTTCAGGCCTCTTGAAAGGAGGCCTGGGCCTCTTGAAAGGAGGCTTCCGGGCCTCTTGAAAGGAGGCCTGGGCCTCTTGAAAGGAGGCCTGGGCCTCTTGGAAAGGAGGCTTCCGGGCCCTCTTGAAAGGAGGCTTCCGGCCTCTTGAAAGGAGGCTGGGCCTCTTGAAAGGAGGCTTCAGGGCCCTCTTGAAAGGAGGCTTCCGGGCCTCTTGAAAGGAGGCTTCCGGGCCTCTTGAAAGGAGGCTTCTGGCCTCTTGAAAGGAGGCTTCAGGCCTCTAGAAAGGAGGCTTCAGGCCTCCTGAAAGGAGGCCTGGGCCTCTTGAAAGGAGGCCTGGCCTCTTGAAGGAGGGCTTCGGGCCTCTTGAAAGGAGGCTTGCAGAAGGGCTGGGCCTCTTGGAAAGGAGGCCTGGGCTGCCTCTTGAAGGAGGCCTGGCCTCCTGAAAGGAGGCTTCCGGGCCCTCTTGAAAGGAGGCCTGGCCTCAGAAAGGCCTCGGGCCTCTTGAAAGGAGGCTTCCGGGCCTCTTGAAAGGAGGCCTGGTCCGGGCCCCTTGAAAGGAGGCTCTGGCCTCTTGAAAGGAGGCTCTCCTTGAAAGGAGGCTTCCTCTTGAAAGGAGGCTTCTGGGCCTCTTGAAAGGAGGCTTCAGGCCCTCTTGAAAGGAGGCTCTGGGCCTCTTGAAAGGAGGCTTCCTGGCCTCTTGAAAGGAGGCCTGGGCCTCTTGAAAGGAGGCCTGGCCTCTTGAAAGGAGGCTTCCGGGCCTCTTGAAAGGAGGCTTCTGGCCTCTTGAAAGGAGGCTCTGGCCTCTTGAAAGGAGGCCTTCCAGGCCTCTTGAAGGAGGCTTCCGGGCCTCTTGAAGGGGGGCTTCGGGCCCTCTGAAAGGGGGCCTGGCCTCTTGAAAGGAGGCCTGGCCTCTTGAAAGGAGGCTTCCAGAGCCTCTTGAAGGAGGCCTGAGCCTCTTGGAAGGAGGCCTGAGGCCTAGGGAAGGAGGCCTGGCCTCTTGGAAGGAGGCCTGAGCCTCTGGAAGGAGGCTCTGAGGCCTCTTGGAAGGAGGCTTCTGAGCCTCTTGAAGGAGGCCTGAGGCCTCTTGGAAGGGAGGCCTGAGCCTTCTTGGAAGGAGGCTTCTGGGCTCTTGGAAGGAGGCTCTGAGCCTCTTGGAAGGAGGCTTGAGCCTCTTGGAAGGAGGCTTGAGCCTCTTGGAAGGAGGCTTCTGAGGCCTCTTGGAAGGAGGCTTCTGAGCCTCTTGGAAGGAGGCTTCTGAGCCTCTTGGAAGGAGGCCTCCGATCCTCTTTGGAGGCCTGAGCTCTTGGAAGGAGGCTTCTGAGCCTCTTGGAAGGAGGCTCTGAGCCTGGAAGGAGGCTTCCAGGCCTCTTGGAAGGAGGCTTCCGAGCCTCTTGAAAGGAGGGGCTTCCGAGCCTCTTGAAAGGAGGGGCTTCCGAGCCTCTTGAAAGGAGGGGCTTCCGAGCCTCTTGAAAGGAGGGGCTTCCGAGCCTCTTGAAAGGAGGCTTCTGAGCCCTTTTGGAAGGGAGGCTTCTGAGCCTCTTGGAAGGAGGCTCTGAGCCTCTTGGAAGGAGGCTCTGAGGCCTCTTGGAAGGAGGCTCTGAGAGCCTCTTGGAAGGAGGCCTGAGCCTCTTGGAAGGGGAGGCCTGAGCCTCTTGGAAGGAGGCTTCTGAGCCTCTGGGAAGGAGGCTCTGAGCCTCTTGGAAGGAGGCTTCCTGAGCCTCTGGAAGGAGGCTTCTGCCTCTGGAAGGAGGCCTGGAGCCTCTTGGAAGGAGGCTTGAGGCCTCTTGGAAGGAGGCTTCTGAGCCTCTGGAAGGAGGCTCTGAGGCCTCTTGGAAGGGAGGCCTGAGCCTCTTGGAAGGAGGCTCTGAGCCTCTTGGAAGGAGGCTTGAGCCTCTTGGAAGGAGGCTTCTGAGCCTTCTTGGAGGAGGCTTGAGCTCTTGGAAGGAGGCTTCTGAGCCTCTTGGAAGGAGGCTTCTGAGCCTCTTGAAGGAGGCCTCCGAGCCTCTTGGAAGGAGGCTTGAGCCTCTTGAAGGAGGCTTCCGAGCCTCTTGGAAGGAGGCTTCCTGAGCCTCTGAAGGAGGCTCTGAGCCTCTTGGAAGGAGGCTCTGAGCCTCTTGGAAGGAGGCCTCAGGAGCCTCTTGGAAGGAGGCTTCCTGAGCCTCTTGGAAGGAGGCTTCTGAGCCTCTTGAAAGGAGGCTTGGCCTCTTGGAAAGGAGGCTTCGAGCCTCTTGAAAGGAGGCTTCTGAGCCTCTTTGAAAGGAGGCTTCCTGAGCCTCTTGAAAGGGAGGCTTCCTGAGCTCTTCTGAAAGGAGGCTTCCTGAGCCTCTCTTGAAAGGGAGGCTTCTGAGCCTTCTTGAAAGGAGGCTTGAGCCTCTTGAAAGGGAGGCTTCTGAGCCTCTTGAAAGGAGGCCTGAGCCCTTGAAAGGAGGCTTCTGAGCCTCTTGGAAAGGAGGCTTGAGGCCTCTTGAAAGGAGGCTTCTGAGCCTCTGAAAGGGAGGCTTCCGGCCTCTTGAAAGGAGGCTTCTGAGCCCTCTTGAAAGGAGGCTTCTGGAGCCTTGAAAGGAGGCTTCCTGAGCCTCTTGAAAGGAGGCTTGGAGGCCTCTTGAAAGGAGGCTTCGAGCCTCTTGAAAGGGAGGGCTTCCTGGCCTCTTGAAAGGAGGGCTTGAGCTCTCTTGAAGGAGGCTTCTGAGCCTCTTGAAAGGAGGCCTGAGCCTCTTGAAAGGAGGCTTCCTGAGCCTCTTGAAAGGAGGCTTCCGGAGCCTCTTGAAAGGAGGCTTCTGAGCCTCTTTGAAAGGAGGCTTCCGAGCCTCTTGAAAGGAGGCTTCTGAGCCTCTTGAAAGGAGGCTCTGAGCCCTCTTGAAAGGAGGCTTCCGAGCCTCTTGAAAGGAGGCTTCTGAGCTCCTTGAAAGGAGGCTGAGCCTCTTGGAAAGGAGGCTCTGGCCTCTTGAAGGAGGCTTTGAGCTTGAAAGGAGGCTTCGGGGACACTTGGATGGAGGCTTCCGAGCCTCTTGAAAGGAGGCTTCCGAGCCTTCTGAAAGGAGACTTCTGAGCCTCTTGAAAGGAGGTTTGAGCTCTTGGAAAGGAGGCTTGAGCCTTCTTGAAAGGAGGCTTGAGCCTTCTTGAAAGGAGGCTTCTGAGCCTCTTGAAAGGAGGCTTCTGGAGCCTCTTGAAAGGGAGGCTTCAGGAGCTCTTGAAAGGAGGCTTCTGAGCCTCTGAAAGGAGGCTCTGAGCCTCTCTTGGAAAGGAGGCCTGAGCCTCTTGAAGAAAGGAGGCTCTGAGCCTCTCTTGAAAGGAGGCTTCCGGGCCTCTTTTGAAAGGAGGCTTCTGAGCTCTTGAAAGGAGGCTTGAGGCCTCTTGAAAGGGAGGCTTGGAGCCTCTTGAAAGGAGGCTTCAGGAGCCTCTTGAAAGGAGGCTTCTGAGCCTCTGAAAGGGAGGCTCTGAGGCCTCTTGAAAGGAGGCTGGGCCTCTTGAAAGGAGGCTTCTGAGCCTCTTGAAAGGGAGGCTTCCTGAGCCTCTTGAAAGGAGGCTTGAGCTTGAAAGGAGGCCTGAGCCTCTTGAAAGGAGGCCTGGAGCCTCTTGAAAGGAGGCTTCCGAGCCTCTTGAAAGGAGGCTTGAGCCTCTTGAAAGGAGGCCTGGAGCCCTCTGAAAGGAGGCTTCTTGAGCTCTTGAAAGGAGGCTTCTGAGCCTCTTGAAAGGAGGCTTGAGCCTCTTGAAAGGAGGCTTCCTGGAGCCTCTGAAAGGGAGGGCCTGAGCCTCTTGAAAGGAGGCTTCCGAGCCTCTTGAAAGGGAGGCTTCCTGAGCCTCTTTGAAAGGAGGCTTCTGAGCTCCTTCTTGAAAGGGAGGCTTCCGAGGCCTCTTGAAAGGAGGCTTCTGAGCCTCTTGAAAGGAGGCTTCCTGAGCCTCTGAAAGGAGGCTTCCTGAGCCTCTTGAAAGGAGACTTCCGAAACTTTTGAAACTTTTGATGCAGAACTTGTTGATGATGGTTCCGTTTCTTTGCACACCAGATCTTCGAAATGCACCTTCCAGAGCTATGTTGAATAGCAGATAATAGAGCGCATCGCCTAGCTTCAATCGATCTAACGTCACAAATCGGTTGTCTCACCAAATATTCTGATGCTTGATTTGGATCCATCCGGCGTTGCAAGAATCAGTCCAATAAGCTTTTCCAGACAGCCGTATACCATTTATCGCGTAACCGTTCGTGTAGTGTTTTCATCCCGGCCAGACGGTGGACCAGAGATATTCTTGTCCTGGTGGGGTGTTAAAAAAAGACAGAATCACCGTCTTCCACCATCAGAGGTCGTACATACTGAAAACTTAACAGTGTTAACATCTAGCATGAGGAATGGACATTTACACAACACCCAGTGAACTAGTAGAGAATTTTTCGCATCACGAATAGTTTTCTCCTTAGCGGAGTTGGAATCGAACCTACACTCCATAGTACTTAGTACTAGACCCGGAAATCAGCGAAAAATCAATTTTGACAAAGACTTAAGAGCCGTTCTCGTAAGAACTGACTCCCGGGCTTCTAAAAATCCACATCAGAACGTCCGAGATTACAAAATCGATGCAAGCATAAACGCAACATCGGAAAAAGGTACACATCAGACTATCCTCCCCCAGCTGGTACAAACTCGTTATCGGGAATCGGATGGGATGAACCTGACAAGGTCAGGAAAATTCAACTCACGTTTCTCATCAGCCATAAAAAGCAGCTCCGGAGCACTGAAGCCATGAATGGAAGGTGCCCGTACTTGCGTGCGATTCGATAATACCTTGAAGGTATCGAACATCGTTTTTGATGACCGGTTCTATTTGCCTAAACATATAATTCGCCTGGCTTTCTTCATGGTGCTGGGTGGGTTTGGGGTGAAGCGACTGCTGTCGACAACCTGCTTCTATTATGCCAGTAGATATTCATTCACACACGCACTGGGAGTGTTGATGTGGAAGGAAATTAGATTTTAGCTTTCCGAAATGGCGTTCTGAAAGCTTTCAGCGTACCCACCTCTAGATTGAAGCGAAAATTTCGAAGAGTCACTTCTTCACTTCACCTCCGCCATTAGCGTGTCATCAATATTCGGAACGGAAATGAATAAATTTGGTGTTTACCGTGTTTGAACGTAAGACGAGGATGAAAGTTTTTATTAGATTATCGACTTGTTAGAACTGTGTTCAGCTAGGAGAAAGGGGATGATAGCACAATTCGATTAGAAACGAACACATTTCAACTAGGTCCTTCGGAAGCTTTTAAGCTACTTTAAAGAGTTAAAATGCTTTTTTTCACCTTTTTACGCATTTGTATACTAATGGTTTTAAGCTTTTAAATATTCTACATTGATACAATATAATTGACTTACTCAAATTTAAACACCCTCACAGCTAACTGACGTGAACAAAGCATAACAGAACAGGCGAATCAATTTACTGAAAACTGCAAAGCACTAATTCAAACTCGGACACGGGTCCAACGAGTTTATTCTGTTCTTTTCCAAATAGCAGAGAAGCAGCTTTTTGAAAGCTTTTCGATGATATTGTCAATATGAGAGAAAACTGGTGAAATAGTAGCTTGAGAAGATGAAAGATCTGTGTGTCTGACTTCCAGAGAGAGGTGACTTTGGCTGTAATGAAGGAAAGTAAGCTATGGTGATCGAACAACTGGACACTAAAGTGCTTGAGTTTCAAATTCAAGATGTTATCCAAACCTTATTGTTGGATGTTTTGATGTAGGATGACTGTTTGACAACAGAGATCTCGAACGCTCTTTAGAAGTCATTTGGAGGTACATAGGTGGCTAATTGCCTCCAATAATGTACATGCTATCGAAGTATCAAATTCAAACAATATAGGATTACGGTAGATATATCTTACCTTAGTTTATTCATAAAATTGTTTGAATGTGATAACTTTGGGATCTATATTCAAGTGAAAACAAATTCACAACTCCAATTTAATTGTCTTGAGGTTGTTACCCTTTTTGATATTGCCAGCCAGACTAACCTTAATTGGCTTACCATTTCAGTCGCTAGCACTTCTGCTAATCACAGCTAATTGCATCCTCTTCATCTCTTCCTAATTGGGCTGGAAGAAAACGGCCTTCTCATTAATGGCCGCCTTTCGTGCAATGATTCGAACTCTTATCGAAGCCTAATAAAACACGAACAAGATTAATGACCGTTTTACTACAGCATCATTCTAGGCGCCCTGCAGTGACTTGCCAGAAGCATCCTGCCTGCCGGAAGGATGGGATCACGCGCCGAACTAATTTATCACTCGGCCATATAAATTTGCCTTTCTCCAAAGTAAACATCACGTCCACTGATTGGGACCGGCAACGTGGCGGGTGGTCATCATCGAAGCATAATTTCGTGACATTAAAAGGGCACGTGCGTGGCATCCAACACGCAAAAATGGAGAACCGAAAAAAGAAAAATCAATAGATTTGAATTTAATTGAGCCCCATTCCGAGTAGACAACTCAAAACATTCATTGCTCGGAACGAATTGAAATAGATTGCGTTGGACCGAGAAATGAAAGTAAATTACTTTTCCGCAAATCTGAATTTTTATGGACTATGTACGGTACTTCTACAGCATGTTGATTGTATTTTCCCGAGTAATTAGGATAATTCTAATGAAGCCTCATGATGTGAGCTTCATGTTAAATAATTTGAAATATAGTTAATCAATGGAACATTTTCCTACACTCCACTCTTCTTGAGTTCCATCGAACACTGTGCGAGACACGAGTGCAAAGAGAACAAATAATCGATCCTATGCATTTGTGGAGGTTTGAGCTAGGAAACAATACTTTCCAATCGACCCTGTAAAACCATCACCAACCACTTTGAAGGTTGAAGAAAACCCAGCAAGCCAATCCACAGAAAAGACAACGAGGAAGCATGGGCCGGGATAATTTATCGATATTTACATACTAAAAATACCTAATAAATTTCAATTATTCAATACAAGTTTCTGTCCAGCACTTCCACTCCGTAGCATAGTGGAATTCAAACAACGAATTATTGGTCCACCATACAACCTATTTCAAAACATTTCAAACAAAACAATTCATTCGCAAATGAGTCATTTTATTTACTAAGGGGCCCTGCGCACCCCGAGTGGTATAAAAGGTCTTAAAGTTTGTCTCTGCTACGATGTCCTGCAGTTCTAATCTAAGCGTATACACACGCTCACACACATTCGACTAACATTAGTGCTGTCCAATGAACAGCTCGAAGTAGCTCTAAGTTGTTCCCGTCCTGCTCGTTCCTTTTTGTCAATAAATGGACATGAGATGGATGGGACTAACTTCGAGCTACTTCGAGCTGCTCATTGGACAGCATTATTAGTGCTGTCCAATGAGCAGCTCGAAGTTGCTCCCGTCCTGCTCGTTCTTTTTTGTCAACAAATGGGCAAGCTCTCATTGGACAGCACTATTAATTCTATATCCAAGAAAATGCTTCAGTTGCTGCTTTGTGTGAAGTTGTTCAAACAACCGTTTGACAGTTGCATGGCAGCTCGGTTGGAAAAAATCAAAGCAGCTACACTATAGGATTTCAAGCGGTCATTAATCGAAAATGTCATGTCTTCCGAATTATTTTAAAATATTTTCTCTCCATTGTCAATACTCTAATTAAGAGAAATTCTGAATTTGAAGTCTCTAGGTGCACTAGTTCCAAAAGATATAAGGTGGCAAAGTCAGAAATGGGTAAAAAGTTAGCAAATTTTCTGAAAAATATTTTATTTTCAACTATTTATTGAAATATTTTTTAAATGTTTTTTCTTCAATGTTAATACATCATTACAAAGGTTATTGTATAAGCTTTTAAATGGTGTGCAAAACTAATGGTTACACTGTGAAAAAAATTGAAAAAATGCGGAAGCAATATTTTTTTCCAAAAACGACGCTATTTTCAACTTTGATAGTGAAGAACTTTTTTTCCTCAGGAATCCCCGGGTTCTTTATGATACACATCAAGGACAAAGCTTCGACTAAAATGTCCTGAAAGAATTTCTTGCCAGTATTTGCAATTAACAGAGTTAAGTCACTATGATTTTTTTTCATATGATTTTTTCCGTGTTTTGCCTCTCTCGTACTCCAAGGTTAATGCTCATTCCAAAAACGAATGTTTGATAGAAGGCCCGGAGACCCTAGTGGTATATATCAACTAACTCAGCGCGAAGAATTGAGGTGATGTCTGTATGTGTGTGCATGCGCGTCTGTATGTATGTGCGCAAAAGAACGCAATCGCCATTTAGACACTTATTTGTGTCCGATTTTCTCGCAACAAGTTACATTCGACGGGAAATCTAGTCCCATCGTTTCCTATTGAAAATGGGTCAGAATGAACTATGCGCTCACAGGGTATGGTCAAAATACATTTATTGGTAATAACTTCGACTTTATTTATAACCATTTGAACTCATTTAATTAACTTTTCAAAGGAGTAAATGAATAAAACCCCCAATGCAATGCAGCACAACGGTAACGGAAGGATTTAACAGTTCGCTCATATATTTCCTGTCAAATTTTACCGTTTCCGTCGCCATTCCGCTGAAATGCGTTTGGGGCTTGAGTGGTTTGAGTCATTCTCTAAACCTAATTTTCTGAGCTATTCATTAGCTACTGATGGAGAACTAAATATGAGATTTCATAATATGTAAATATTTATAAATCTCCTGGAATCAATAATTCTGACATGTTTATTGCAAAAGTAAAGACGAACAATATCTTAGTTAGAACGGAGCGTATGAAATTCCTGCTAGTGTTCATGAATGTCTGGCTAATGGTAGGGAAATATTTATTCACTCATCTACACTTTGAGGTTCACTGGCTGAACAACCAGCGGAAAGTCAATATAAACAGTTGAAGAAATTTAGAACTCATAATGCAAGAAAATGATCAAGAGAGGCAAATGTTGACATTTTCCTTCGTGCCTTACATGAATCAGATCCATTTTAAGCTCGATTTGGATAACGAGGAGACGTTGGAAAAAATTTTTCACTTAGTTATTCTTATGCCATGCGTAATTTTGTAATATTTGAAGATTTTCAAAAGTTCTTTATCTTCTAATACTTTAGATGAATTTATCTCATCTTCCATCGTTGATGGAATTGAAGAAAATATCATTGAAGACTTAAACCTTGACACAGAAAAGAATGATGCTGTATATAACTTGTAGAAATCATGAAAACAAATCAAAAAGTAATTCAAATAGTGTTGTTATTTAAATTAAAAGAATTTTGCTTTTCGGAAGAATGGAGCATTCTTACATTCCACAATGAATGTCCACATTTTTTGAGAATATATTAATCTCATTTTTGAATAACTTGTACACGTAAAATGTCATGGGATTGCGATTTCTAATTTGCTAATACCCTTTTTCAAAAGTTATTTTCAATTCTGATTATTTGATTAACATTTAATGCTTTATGATCCTTCAGATCCTAGTACTTTGTCAAACAAATTGTTCTAAATACAAATTGTGAGGCATGAGAGTGAGAACAAAAAATATCACGGAATGTCATGAAATTAATGTCATTTAACATGATCGCCGCCATAATGTCCATAAATTGCTGAACTTAGTTTTGTACAGCCCCTTCCTTCTCCTTAAGAAAACGCACGAAATTTCAACTTCCCAAATAGGTTTGCTTTGTCACGTTAATCGAACCTATGAAAAAATAATTACGTAATTCATAGACGATCCCCAAAGGGGGGTTGGAAATTGTATATTCATGCTATTTCGACCATACACAGCTAAAACTAAGTGGAAAATCACTTTAAAAGTCCAATTTTATTTTGACCGCTCGCTTGTATGGGGATCCCCATAGTGCAGCTTGATTTTGGTTTGAGTTATGGGGGCCGGAGTCAAGGTCAGGCAAACGTCAGCGTTTGTAGTGAACTTGCACAAGCATATGGAGGTTTGATGATTCGTGTTCAAGTTGGCGCTACGGTCGTTCGTGGATGATATTGTTGGTCGAATAAGTGTTCGCTCTGTTGTTGGTAAAACATGAAGGAAGCTTGACTAAACGAGGGGTGGAGTCAACTAAAGATGTCATTCTCCCCTGTGATTTTCAGAGCACAGTGCACCATTTATTTTATTTCATTAACTTAGCTTATATCTAAACAGATAACACTGAATCAACAATTTGACGCCACAATACATGGTTCGAGGCGGCATCTTACCATCTTCGAATACGCCCACGCTCACCAAGTCGTTCTATACCTGGTCTGCCAACCTCGCTCACTGCGAACACCATCTTTGCAGGGTTACTGTCCGGCATTCTTACAATATACCCTGCCCCTCTCACCCTTCCGGCTATAGCTGCCTTTTGGATGTTGGGTACGCCATAGAGCTGGGCGAGCTCGTGGTTCATCCTTAACCGCAAGCACCGTCTTCTTGCACACCGCCAAAAATGGTCCTAAACACCCGTCTCTTGAATACTCTGAGTGCTTGCACTGCCTCTTCGAGCATATTTCAAGTCCGTAGAGGACTACCGATCTTAACAGAAATGCTAATATCATCTTCCAAACTTAGACGTACATGTTCATGATAGAATTAGAGGCGAAAGTATATAATTGATAGTTCCGTTAGGATACGGCAGGCATGAAGAATGTTTTTATAGAAGTCGATTTGAAAGCGAGCGGAGGGCAATATTTGTGATGGCACATATCGCACGACCTTCCTTCTGCCAAGCTCCCGTATGAAGGGGGAGGGAAGAATATCAGTGTGGAAGCTGATATATCTCCACTGGCAAAAGGAAGGTGGTTTGATTTGCCCAGATGCCATCGCGTGCGGAAAGGTTTTCTATCGACGAGTACTGTCTCCAAATTTCTAATATGACATCAGCATCTAGTCGAATAGGATTTTTATTGCACAGTTCTGTTTTTCTCATTGCATCTCACATACCTGATGTTGTTCTCCGCTGTGACGTTAAGGTCTGAGGGAAGGATTTTCCGTTAAAAAAGCACGTGGTACTGGTGTAAGTGGTACTGGTGTAAGTAAGACAAATAAGACAGATAAGACAAATGAAATAAATAGAAAAAATAAGACAAATGAGATAGATAAGACTAAGAAGAAAAATAATGCAAGTTCCTCCAGGAATTCCGTCGGAAGTTCCCCAGGAATTCCTTCGGAGGTTCCTCCAGGAATTCGTTCGGAAGTTCCTCCAGCAATTCCTTCGAAAGTTCCTCCAGCAATTCCTTCGAAAGTTACTCCAGGAGTTCCTTCTCCGGGAATTCCTCCGTGAATTCCTTCGGAAGTTTCTCCGAAAATTTCTATAGAAGTTCCTCCGGAAATTCCCCCGAAAGTTCCTCCGGTAATTCCTCCGGAAGTTCCTCCGAGAATTCCTCCGGGAATTCCTCCCGAAATTCCTCCGAGAATTTCTCCGGAAATTTCTCCGAAAGTTCCTCCGGTAATTCCTCCGGAAATTCCTCCGGTAATTCCTCCGGAAGTTCCTCCGATAATTCCTCCGGAAGTTCCTCCGGTAATTCCCCCGGAAGTTCCTACGAGAATTCCTCAGGGAATTCCTCCGGAAGTTCCTCCGGGAATTCCTCCGGAAGTTCCTCCGGTAAAGTTCCTCAGGGAAAGTTCCTCCGGGAATTCCTCCGGAAGTTCCTCCGGGAATTCCTCCGGAAGTTCCTCCGGGAATTCCTCCGGAAGTTCCTCCGGGAATTCCTCCGGAAGTTCCTCCGGGAATTCCTCCGGAAGTTCCTCCGGTAAAGTTCCTCCGGGAAAGTTCCTCCGGGTATTCCTCCGGAAGTTCCTCCGGGAATTCCTCCGGAAGTTCCTCCGAATTCCTCCGAAGTTCCTCCGAATTCCTCCAGAAGTTCCTCCGGGAACTCCTCCAGAAGTTCCTCCGGGAATTCCTCCGGAAGTTCCTCCGGGAATTCCTCCGGAAGTTCCTCCGGGAATTCCTCCTGAAGTTCCTCCGGAAGTTCCTCCGGAAGTTCCTCCGGGAATTCCTCCGGAAGTTCCTCCGGGAATTCCTCCGGAAGTTCCTCCGAGAATTCCTCCGGAAGTTCCTCCGGAAATTCCTCCGGGAATTCCTCCGGAAGTTCCTCCGGGAATTCCTCCGGGAGTTCCTCCGGAAGTTCCTCCGAAGTTCCTCCGGAATTCCTCCGGAAGTTCCTCCGAAGTTCCTCCGGAATTCCTCCGGAAGTTCCTCCGGAATTCCTCCGGAAGTTCCTCCGGGAATTCCTCCGGAAGTTCCTCCGGGAAATCCTCGGAAGTTCCTCCGAATTCCTCCGGAAGTTCCTCCGGGAATTCCTCCGAAGTTCCTCCGGGAATTCCTCCGGAAGTTCCTCCGGGAATTCCTCCGGAAGTTCCTCCGAATTCCTCCGGAAGTTCCTCCGGGAATTCCTCGGAAGTTCCTCCGGAATTCCTCCGGAAGTTCCTCCGGGAATTCCTCCGGAAGTTCCTCCGGGAATTCCTCCGAGTTCCTCCGAATTCCTCCGGAAGTTCCTCCGGGAATTCCTCCGAAGTTCCTCCGGGAATTCCTCCGGAAGTTCCTCCGAATTCCTCCGGAAGTTCCTCCGGGAATTCCTCCGGAAGTTCATCCGGGAATTCCTCCGGAAGTTCCTCCGGGAATTCCTCCGGAAGTTCCTCCGGAATTCCTCCGGAAGTTCCTCTGGAATTCCTCCGGAAGTTCCTCCGAATTCCTCCGGAAGTTCCTCCGAATTCCTCGGAAGTTCCTCCGGGAATTCCTCCGGAAGTTCCTCCAGGAATTCCTCCGGAAGTTCCTCCAGGAATTCCTCCGGAAGTTCCTCCAGGAATTCCTCCGGAAGTTCCTCCAGGAATTCCTCCGGAAGTTCCTCCAGGAATACCTCGGAAGTTCCTCCAGGAATTCCTCCGGAAGTTCCTCCGGAAGTTCCTCCAGGAATTCCTCCGGAAGTTCCTCCAGGAATTCCTCCGGAAGTTCCTCCAGGAATTCCTCCGGGAGTTCCTCCGGAATTCTTCAGAGAGTTCCTCTGAGATTTCCTCCGGAAGTTCCTCCGGGAATTCCTCCGAAGTTCCTCCGAATTCCTCCGGAAGTTCCTCCAGGGAATTCCTCCGGAAGTTCCTCCGGAATTCCTCCGGAAGTTCCTCCGGAATTCCTCCGGAAGTTCCTCCGGAATTCCTCCGGAAGTTCCTCCGGAATTCCTCCGGAAGTTCCTCGAATTCCTCCGAAGTTCCTCCGGGAATTCCTCCGGAAGTTCCTCCGGGAATTCCTCCGAAGTTCCTCCGAATTCCTCCGGAAGTTCCTCCGAATTCCTCCGGAAGTTCCTCCGGAATTCCTCCGGAAGTTCCTCCGGGAATTCCTCCGGAAGTTCCTCCGGAATTCCTCCGGAAGTTCCTCCGGGAATTCCTCCGGAAGTTCCTCCGGAATTCCTCGGAAGTTCCTCCGGGAATTCCTCCGGAAGTTCCTCCGGAATTCCTCGGAAGTTCCTCCGAATTCCTCGGAAGTTCCTCCGGGAATTCCTCGGAAGTTCCTCCGGAATTCCTCCGGAAGTTCCTCCGGGAATTCCTCCGGAAGTTCCTCCGAATTCCTCCGAAGTTCCTCCGGAAGTTCCTCCGAATTCCTCCGGAAGTTCCTCCAGGAATTCCTCCGGAAGTTCCTCCGGAATTCCTCCGAAGTTCCTCCGGAATTCCTCCGGAAGTTCCTCCGAATTCCTCCGGAAGTTCCTCCGGGAATTCCTCCGGAAGTTCCTCCGAATTCCTCCGGAAGTTCCTCCGGAATTCCTC
Organism: Armigeres subalbatus; assembly: GCF_024139115.2. Classification (NCBI taxonomy): domain Eukaryota; kingdom Metazoa; phylum Arthropoda; class Insecta; order Diptera; family Culicidae; genus Armigeres; species Armigeres subalbatus. The sequence goes on from NW_026942333.1 coordinate 16,300, forward strand.
CGGAAGTTCCTCCGGAATTCCTCCGGAAGTTCCTCCGGAATTCCTCCGGAAGTTCCTCCGGGAATTCCTCCGGAAGTTCCTCCGGAATTCCTCCGGAAGTTCCTCCGGGAATTCCTCCGAAGTTCCTCGGGAATTCCTCCGGAAGTTCCTCCGAATTCCTCCGGAAGTTCCTCCGAATTCCTCCGGAAGTTCCTCCGGGAATTCCTCCGAAGTTCCTCCGGAATTCCTCCGGAAGTTCTCCGAATTCCTCCGGAAGTTCCTCCGGAATTCCTCCGAAGTTCCTCCGGGAATTCCTCCGGAAGTTCCTCCGGAATTCCTCCGGAAGTTCCTCCGGAATTCCTCCGGAAGTTCCTCCGGGAATTCCTCCGAAGTTCCTCCGAATTCCTCCGGAAGTTCCTCCGGAATTCCTCCGAAGTTCCTCCGGGAATTCCTCCGGAAGTTCCTCCGGAATTCCTCCGGAAGTTCCTCCGGAATTCCTCCGAAGTTCCTCCGGGAATTCCTCCGGAAGTTCCTCAGGAATTCCTCCGAAGTTCCTCCGGGAATTCCTCCGAAGTTCCTCCGAATTCCTCCGGAAGTTCCTCCGGGAATTCCTCCGGAAGTTCCTCCGGAATTCCTCCGAAGTTCCTCCGAATTCCTCCGGAAGTTCCTCCGGAATTCCTCCGGAAGTTCCTCCGGGAATTCCTCCGGAAGTTCCTCCGGAATTCCTCCGGAAGTTCCTCCGAAATTCCTCCGGAAGTTCCTCCGGAAGTTCCTCCGGGAATTCCTTCGGAAGTTCCTCCGGGAATTCCTCCGGAAGTTCCTCCGGGAATTCCTCCGGCTCGTATCCCGGCCAGCACCACGAGGAGGTAGAGATAGGAGTAGCTGGGTAAGAGACTAAGGACCGCGAGATGGGGTCTATTTTATTCCTTCAGGTACACGAAGTACCAATGGTACGCTTTACCCAGCATTTGCCGTGCATAGACTAAACATAGACTACGTATGTAGAAAAGTGGAAAATATTAATTTTTCATCTCACTTTTAGGGAGTTTGATCATAAGAATATACACCTCCAAAGAAACGCATCGACTTATTGATAAAATGTCTCGAAGATGCCATTACGCTAAATCACATAATAAAGGTACTATTGAATAAACGCGCTGAAAACACGATTTTAGCCACCGTGCGATGGTGATTTCGGCCATAGGGCTTTTCGTTATCTAACTAGCTGCGACAACGACTCTTACCATTGACCACCTTACTTCAGAGTTGGATGTTATTGACACAACTAGGTATAGTAAAAAAAAGACAGGAACACCGTCTTCTTCCAGAGGTCGTGCAGACTGAACACTTAAACATCTAGACCAGGGTTGTAAATTTTCGGTAGCACTGGATGAAGGTGATGTTTTTTTATATCATGTTTTTATTTTCTTCCTGCTTTGAAATCAACCTCACATTCCCGGAGAGGCAGAAAAGTAAACAACAGAACTCACATCACCCACTGCGCCGCGAAGATGAAATCTACCACAGCAAAATGTACACATTCACCCAGCAAATTGAAAAAATTCACCACGCGTTTAAATGGGCCACTCACAGTCATATGGTAAGGAGCGAACTGAGCAGCATGTCAGAGTGACTTGTGAGTGGCTGAATGCGAAATTGAAAGGTCGGTGTTGGAAATGATTTTTCGGCTGCACCCAGTCGCACTCACCACGGCGGCGAAGAAGGCGACTGCAGATTATACTGAGATCCATTTTTTTCACTGCATTGACTGTGAAATATTTCTACCCTGGATCTAGACAACGAACATGACACATAACACCCAGTGGAGAATTTTTTATCACGAAAAGTTTCCTCCTTACCGGGGCGGGAATCCAACCCACGCTCCATAACTCATGCGTTTAGACGATTGACGTCGCTAACCGCACGGCCACGAAGTCCACTAGATATAGTAGTGCGTGGGTTCACAAAGAAATACATTTTCCTTTTGATTTACGTAAGTTCATTCTATCTTTCGGAAATTAATTAAAATTTTAAGAGATTTTTAGAAATTTTATGGATATTTGGCAATCGATACTGCTTTAACCATATACAGCAACAGTTCGCTAA
>NW_026942334.1:300000-394857 GCF_024139115.2 Armigeres subalbatus
AGGAAAGGTCCGTCCACCCAGGAAAAACGGTGGTAAGGGGTTACGGCAAGCTGAGAGCTCTCAGCCGCACCAGTCTAGGGAAATAGAGGGGGATGACGCCTCCTGGACCCTGGTCAAGAACAAGAAGAAACCGAAGACGTCAAGGGCCGAAAAGAAGGCCCAGGCGAATGAGGGTAGCAAAGAAGTCTAGGATAGGCGCCAATCGCTCCAGGGCGATGCCCTAGTCATCACGGCGGACGAGGCTAAATACTCGGACGTCTTGAAGGCGATGAGGAGTGACGTCAAGCTCGGTTAACGCGGCGCCGACGTACGTCAAATAAGACGTACCCGGATGGGCGAGATGATCCTCGAGCTGAAGCGGGCGTCTCGCAAAAGGGCGCCGCCTATAAGAAGTTGGCGGAGGAAGTCCTAGGTGAGACGGTCAAGGTGAGGGCACTCACGACGGAGGTGAATCTAAGGGTTAAAGACCTGGACGAGATCACCGAAGTCGAAGAGCTCGTCCACGGCACTGCGGCGATAGTGTGAAGTGGAGACGCCCACCGCAGCCGTTCAGCTACGGAAAAGGTCCGGCAGGGACGCAGGTAGCATCGGTTCGGCTATCTGCAGCGGACGCCTTCAAGGTAGTCAAGTTAGGGAGCGTCAAGGTGGGATGGTCGGTGTGCCCTGTGAGCATATACGAACAACCCGAAGTTTGCTTCAAGTGCCTGGAACCGGGGCACAAGCAATGGGACTGCAAAGGCCCTGACAGAAGCAATCTCTGCCGACGCTGCGGATTGGAGGGACATACCCAGTAAACCACATATCGTATAACAAACAGCAAATAAAGTCGCATTTGCATCCATCAAAAATCTAAATCGCATTGTATATCAAACTTTGTCATTTTATTGTCGAAAGATGTTGTATTGAGTGCATCGTATACGATAATTTTTACCGCAGTGAAAATCAATCGTAATTGTGTGAATAAAAATACGTAATGACTTATACTCCTTGCAATATCCTATATCAGTGCGAATGAATGTCTATGTGAATTGTAATACAATCGAAACCACTTCAGTCCAAATAGGTTGTAGAAGTTTCAAGCAGTTGTGAAGATATAAATTGTGTAGTTTATGTTGGGCAAAATACGAATTGCTTCAAGATGTGCAGTATGGCGCAGTGGTAGGGTATTCGCCTGCAAATGCAAAGATCGCATGTTCGAGACTTAGTGCTGGTAAGATTTTTTTATTTTTCATATTTTTATGTATAATCGTAATACTGTTCTCATAATGTCGGCAAAAAACGTATAATAAAACTCGTATGTACCTATATCGCCTCCACTTTGGTACGTATATAGCCAATCTGTGCATTATATACGATTAAGTTGGTTCTTATATAATAACCTATATCAACAGATATAGGTACCAAAATGTTGACTGGGTAAGGCACAATGCTGCACAAACCCTCCCAATTATTTGATTTGTTCCAGCAAAGCTGTGAACAGCAAGCACCCCATGGGGGGTTCGATGTGCCCGGTGTTTAAGCGTGCTGCAAAATCACAGTGCAGGTAACGCAGCTGGCTTGCTCGGCCTCGCCCGAGTGTTTGGTGTGCGCAGGTTTAAAGGAAACGGAGGAACACGTGTTGTTCGTGTGCTCACGTTTTCGCGCAATGCGTGACCACATGCTTGCCACATGTGGTCTGGACACTACCCCGGACAACCTAGTTCGGAGGATGTGTAAAGATGAAGTTGGCTGGAACGCCGTTTTATTGGGCGATAGCCGGAGCTACACAGAAGGTGGCGCGTGGACTCAAGGATGGCTAGTTCAAGCGCAAACAAGAGGTGGTCCAAGGGATCGGAATCGGCTTCATGGGTCATACCGGTGGTCATGCTCTGTGGTCGAACTCGATCCTTTTATCGAACAAGTGGCCGCGCGAAGAACAACATGGTATCGTCGCTTTCGCGGCGTTGGTCAACTCCAGGCGGGTTCCGAGCCGAGGACGGAAAGGGTCCTCGTCAAGGCTGGGGCAGGCGTAGGCACCGCGTCAGCAGAGTCCCTCTGTGTGCTGGCGAATAGGCCTTATCGCAGAAAGGTCAATTTGGGGTGCACGCGGCATCATCATTCTTGATATCAGTCGTGCAGAGGGAAGCAGGCGCGAAGTCGACCCTTTCCACCTTCCGAGGACATAGGGCGTGGTAAGGCCACCTGGAAAGCCGGCAACGCGCTGGTACGATACCATGGTGTTCTTCTAAAAAAGCGAGTTACTATGTTTGGTGCTGCAAGGACACGCAACTAACCTCGAGGGTGCGTTGTGCACTGGCCCCCCTTTGAAGCATTACTTTCTGGTTGTACCGAAGGGAATATGGGCTTGGCAGCAATGGAAACGGTTTAGCGGGTCGGGGATGTAGTCCTGCCTCCCTTGTTTGCTGTTGGAGGTGATCCCTAACCCCGCACTTCCTAGACAACCCAGGATGTCTGTTGAGCAGATTCCCCCTCCATTGTTTAGGAAGAACAAAAAAAACTATTACTCACTCACCCACTCTAAATTACTCACTCACACCTACTCACTCACCCTTACTCATTCTTACTCATTCATTCACTATTACTCATTGCTAACTCATTCTTACACACTCACTCACTCCTACTCACTCACTCTCTCTTAGTAACTCACTCAGACTAACTCACTAACTCATTGGATCGTAGATTCTAAGAATTGGATCACGCTTCATCCGGCTTTACGGCTTTTACTATTACCGACCAAGGAGCAACTTCAACCTTGTTGCCTTTGTAACCTTGCTGACGTGAACCGCAGTTAACTGCATTGGGTGCAATCATCGAATCTGAAACACATGAAAGTTGGCGGCCATTACCGCTGGAGGAAAACTGGATACTTAGTTCTATACTGCGTTGAAACAGTTGCTGGTGAAGGGCAAACTATTGTTCATTCATATGAATTCTGAATAAACTTTTATTGAGTAACATTTTTTTTTCACCGAAATGAAGTATAAACTTGAAATAAGGACCTATTCGGAGTACTGGCTCATTCGGGGTAGTGTCCTATTCGGGGAAATGGTATTCGGGGTAGTGATTCATTCGGGGTAGTGGCCTTCGGGGTAGTGGTATTATGGGTAATGGAATTATGGGTAGTGTCATAGAGTCACACCAAACAAATTTCATACGATTCGCTCTACTGCAATGCAATTTCGTTCAAATGGGCATTCAACCAAGCATCTTCTTGACTAAACACCATGTTCGAACAGAGATAAGAAAGAAAAATATTCTAAAATCATCCTGAATAGTAGTACATCGGTGGAATGTCCCGATTCAGCTTACTATCTTGGCTTGACCCTATATAGATACATAGGCCGATAGGCGACATAGACACATCTGATTGATGAAACCACATAAGTCGCTGATTAAGGCAAATAACATTTTCAATACACGTTACCCAGCAATTTACGAAATGGGAATCAATTTATTTATTTCTAGAACATTATGTCATGCAATATTTTGCCATCATCAAGTCAGATTTATCGATATTTTCAATGTTCACATCTGCAAGAACCAAACCGCCTAAAAGCATCTCGTTTTAACGAAAATCTCTCCGCCATCAATCGGAATAATGGGCTCATCTATTGCCACTTCATTCCAAGTGATACACATCATCAAATCACAGTCCTCTTCACAGTCCCTCGGTTCCGATAATGTCTTACCTGCACTATATCGCCCTGCTCGTTTCCGGAAGCCGTGAACGTCAGATGGCACAGGAATGGCAGTCGGTTCCATTGAGGTGGCGGTACCGTTAATGAATACGTTCGCCCTATGTCGCCGTAGTACGTTCGGTTGCAAACTGCGAAAGAAGAAGAAGAAGAAAGAAAATAAGAAGTTAAGCTCAAATCAAGCAATACCGCTCCTTCCGAAGGACATAAAAAAACAATGGGAAGAAAAGTTAGCAGCGATTCATTCCGAAACAGAAACCGAAGTAAATTACTTGGCATTTTCCGAAAGCATCCGGGACAAGTGAAATGAAATGAACTTGCACAAATGTGTGTGGTGGGTATGGGGCGGATGGGTGGATCAGATGAGTGAGCGTAGGATAAAAAGAGCTTCAAAACTTAGGCGAAGTGAAATTTAATTTAGTACCAGCGCTCCTGACACGACGGAGAATTTTCCCCAGAAGTGAGCAAGTCACTGCGCGCGAGTGAAAAGCGATGAAAGGTTGTTGATTTTTTTCCGGGGATCAAAAGCTCACAGGTTTCATTACAAGATGATGTGGTCTTATTATGTTAAAAGTTTACCGTGGGATAGAATTAGTTTCATTATTTTTGATGTTCAAAAGTTGCCCTATCGCAGAAGTGGTTCCCGAAGGATAGCCAACATAATAAAAATGCTCTCTGTTAAGTCAACAGCAGGAATTCCCGTAATTGAAGTGTTGGAGGAATTGATATTTATGAAACCATAAAGAAACACTGAAACTTAATTGGGTTTATTAAAGAACATCAAATATACACTAGGGAAATTTTGTAGAAAATTTCCCATAGGAATCCTAATAAAGTAATTGCGACCAACATAAAAATCACGGCTCACAGTAAGATGAGCCTACCCTAGTTTTCGTGGTTTTCGAATTGAGTGATCTATCGTCTACGATTGGCAACCGTACGGTGGCGGCAAGTGAAGTTCCTCGCAGAAAATCCGGTGCAAAAAGTCACCAGCGGCTCTATGCAATTTATCCGAAAAGCGTTCAGACAGCAAGCAGCGATGAAACTTCAACGTTTTGAGGCCTATATAATCAACAGTGTGGCCATCGTCAATGTCATGTTCTAGATAAGAGCATTGAGATTGTCCTCCGATAAGGAATGGTAGCCATTTCATTTAATCTCGCACGCCAAAAGAAGTACAAGCCTTATTCACTAGGGACTACCATCAAACCTTAATTCAGTGCTAGGGAAAGCTGACGGAAATATATTTCGCGTGCCACGCGCTTATTAACTAACGCGAATGAGCAACTCATTAGCATTTTTCGTGGGCATGGGTTGTCATACACGTAGGCGAAGATCATTCTGCAATCCCAGCACCCACGCGAGTGACAAGGTCGGAAGAAATTTTAATTATTCCTAACGCAAGCATATTATCATTCGCCCTCTGATGCTCGCCGCATTTTCTGTTTGCTCTTTGGTAGGAAGCTTAACTTTTGATGCTTTGGTTGGAGTTAACCAATCTAGCCCTACGTTGCCCTAAGATAGCATTTTTTGGATTTTCTAATATTTACAACTGAATTGAACAAAATGTGTGTTGCTCATGTTTTCGACGTCAAACTACTTTAGTTATTAAAAAAGCTCAGAGTATAACACCATTGATTGGCTGCAACCGTATTGCATGCAGATGGAAGCCGTTTTAGTTCACCGAATTAAACATGCTATTAGGATCGGGTACCGTTTACGAATTATTCTTAAACAGCCCCTCTCAATAATTGTCAAAAATGTCACTGTACAAGCTGACTGACAGCAGACTTGCCACGGACGTTCAAGATGTTTAATCAAGATTGAAGATTAAAGCCTTTGCACATGTCAGCTCAAGATGAAATCAAAACTGTTGCTGGATTTTGATCAGAGCGGGTCCGGAAAATGTTCGCTACACAAACAAATGAGTGGGCGAATTAAATTGCGATGGAAGACAATTTTCGCGGGCAGAAATAATAGAAAAAAAATGAAATTGGGTAGAAATGGAGCTATTCAATTATTTTTTGGTCAAATCGGAACCAACTTCAAAGAAAATCAATACTTGCATTGGAAAACTGAAAGATTTCTAAAGCGAACTTATGTGAAAGCTTGAAATTTCGAAGGAAATTTTTTAATAATCGATCGAGGGTTCCAAAAAAATATAATTTATATTAGGAATTCAACATAATAATGACTTCAAACGTGTTGAATCGAAATCGTTTTGGCTACAAAAAAAAATCCAGGGATCATACGACTTGAAACATGTATGGTAACCTGTTTCATAAATTCCAGAGACTTCGAATAAAAATAATAAGTAGAGAATTCAAACCATAAGAACTAAATATTACTAATTTTAGACAAGAAGAATATCTCAAAGCCGAAACAAAACAAAAACTCACCTGTACACATTTTCGGTTCATCACTGCCATCTCCACAGTCGTCCTTTCCGTCACAGAACTTATCCAGTGGCACACAAAACGCTCCACCCTTGCAAGGATACTCCGATATTTTGCAGCTAAAGCACAGTCCGGCGAGCTTCAGCGCCAGCGCCGCCATCAGCGAGCAGTGTATTGCTTTCATGTTCATCTGCAAAACCAAACAAAAAAACGAGACAACACAATATTAATCAACAATTCAAAATATAATTCATTTGTTGGCTTCCCTCAGCGTGTGCCACCTTCAGCGAAGAATTAAACAACAAAATTCTAGTATTATTGGCATCCAATTGTGGTTGGGAAATTAATTCGACACCGGCCTGGCTTGGACAACCCCCACCGAACAACGCCAAACCACAGCTTCACCGCAGCTTCCCAAAACCGAAGTGACGCAAGGACCGGAACAGATCAAACACACAAGTGGCCCCTCACCGCAATACCATCAGAATGCGTGCGTGCCGGCTGCTGCTGGCCGGCAACATATGTGCGTGTCTGAATTTTGTCGCAAACCATGCCACGCTACTGGGCACGAGAGGATGGCGCGGCACTGATTCAATTATGCATTCTAATTATGTATCTCTGATTTGGATGATAATAATTTCATACGTTTTTCATAATCTCTGCGGGTCGTCCGGCTGTGTCAATTGTGGAAACAGACTGAAGGTGAGGGAATGCAATTTCCTCAACGGCATAATCTGACTTATGCAATAAAATATGGTTTACCTCTTTAATTCAATCAACCAATTCCAGAATGCTTTCACGTGTGCTTCGATCAATGATCCTAAGCGCGAGAAATAATAGTCGATTCGTTAATGGTAATAAATAAATAAATAGTCCCACGTTCTACAAAATGTTTCTATCTCAGGGGGAAGACCCTTTTTATAATCAAAGATTTTGAAAGGATTCGAAATTTGATCGCAATTCTCAAGATGAAAGCAATAAAATGCTATCTACTTGGAAAATGGCACGAAATACAGGTTTCAGCTTTTCTGACAAACGCACCTAGCGACAAACCTTTATCAGAACCCGAACACAGTATGACAAGTATCATTTGCCTTGCATGATCTGATATTTCCGAGAATACGATGCTAATCTTGTAATCATTGTTGGATTCTCGAATATTTCCATAAAAGCAGAAACTATGATAGCATAAAACCGAAATTTTCTCTAGAATAAAGTGACCAAATATTTCTTGGGCCAATCCGGGACATCCCATGCATTTTTTAAATTTCAAAGCATATCAAATTGTTTCAAAAAAGATTTTTATCCTACCATCTTACAACATCTAGCTACTCGATTTAATAGAAACAAACATTCTGATATGAATTAAAAAAAAATGAAATGAGAAATCGGCCCCATCGTTCAAGTGTATTATATTCAGCTGTTCAATTTCGCCTCCGGTCGTGGAAACTCTTTAATAAGCTAAACGTTCTGTGCTAGTCTACCGGGTATTGTCCGTTGTTTTTTACTGTTCAGGTATGCCACTGCGACCACCTATTAGGTCAATTGTCCGTTGTGTAAGTTGTCGTTAGTGTTCAGTTTGAGCAACCATTGCTTGAAGACGGTGAAATTGTCTCGGATAAGCATATGCGGTATTTCGAAAAATTTCGTTTCAGGTGGTTCGAAACTAAATTCCGCGGAATTTCGCGGAATTTTAGCATGGCGAAATCGCATTTCTTGATTTCGTTTCGTTTCGTGAAATTACAAAAATTTCGCTAGAAAAAACTAGCTTCTAACGAAATTTAACGGAATTTCGAAACAAATTTAAACTTAAACCATTCTTCATATTATCAAACATTTTGGCTGCGCCGCTGAACAAAATCGTTAAGTTGTTTTCAAAACTTTAGAATATACATTTTTTTCTAATAACGCTTACTACATAACCCTATTCTTAGTTGACAAATACGTATGTAGTTTTCTTCTATAAAACGTCTTCAGTGTTTCCAAGTTTCAAATTTATATTTTGTGATATTTTTTACTATTTGTACAATATGAAAGCAGAATCTATCGTGTTGCTGCTGGTCATGGGACGGCAGCTAGTCCGGGAGAACGCGAAGTGAAAAAAAAATCTACCTCGCGTAGCAGAAATTTGTTTAACTAGTGTACAATCGATATTGTAGATGCTGATCACGCCAGCTAGTGTGGGAGAACGCGAAGTGATAAAACTAATGTCTGCATCGAAGAGCACAGAATTATTTAGAGCGGAATCGATCGTATTGTAGAAGCTTAATAAACGAAGCACATTGAATTGTGTTGACACAGTTTTCGTCTTTCGTTTTCGCTTACCAAGGGGCTCACATGAATTACCTTTTCTACTAACCAACGATTATTTTCCAGTAGCGCTCACGGAGATGCAAACAGTCCTCGGTCTTTTATAACAGCGATTCTCAACCTGGGGTACATGTACCGCTGGGGTTACTTTCGCCGGACCCAAGGGTACCTCGGACGAAATGCTTGGCGGATGGCGGATGAATCACAATATCCAAACTTATTGATAAAGCTTTGAATTTTTTTGTCTTGTATATAATAGGGTAAAGGATGTGTTTTGAACCACCCTTACGGAGCTCTTATTTTGAACCAAGAGGAATTTGCTCCAAGTGGTCCAAAATATGAGGCGTCGAACTGGTGGTCCAAAATACCTGCCATTCCGTGCCGATAGTTCGAACGAGCCAGACGTGTGTGCTGTGTCTCATCGCGGGTTTTGTTCGGTAGTGCGAGTCTATTGTGTGGTGCCTACCTACGGATCCAAGGCGATTACTGTCGGCGAGCGAAGTAGCTGCTGCTGGCGCCGCCAGTGAAGCAGTTTATTGATTCAGCAGCTACCTACAGCAGCAGCGCAGATAAGTGGAAGGCATTGTTTTATTATTCTCCCATCTCTCTGATACAGAGTGGGATTAATTATAATAAATTAAATTAGTTTTTTTATATTTTTTTCTAATTTGCTATTAGTTCTAAGTTAGCATAAGAATTAATTGTCCTTCCACCTTGCGAGGTGAGAATGGAGGCAGAGACTTTGGGGGCGATAGTCCTCCAAAAGATGTCCGCACACGATTGTACCATGCGGCTTCGCCTGGGCCTTGGGTTGTTTACTTTCGGCAGAAAGTGAAAAGTCTAGACTTTCTCGGCATTAAGCGAGATTTGACGCGTCGTTTTACGAAGCTTGATTTTAATCAGATCAACAGGAACAAGCTACGAATCACCGCACCTACATATCAGGTGGCGAACGAAATTGCTAAAGACAAGGCCTACAATGTAGAATATTTAGTTTATGTCCCCTCGCGGGAGGTCGAAATCGAAGGTGTGATCAACGCAGCGAGCCTGACTTGCAAGGATGTACTTGCGGGAAAAGGCCGCTTAAAGAACGCAATGGAGTCTACCGTGGATATTCTGGATTGCAAGGAATTGCATTCAGCAACCATGGTAGATGGCAAAAAGTATATTCTAAGTCAGGCTCGCTTCGGGTGACGTTTGCCGGTTCGATTCTCCCAAAATATGTCGATTTAGAGAATATGTTGTTTCCGGTGCGTCTTTTTTGTACCATGGTATTTAACTGTACCAATTGCAAAACAACTTGGTCACACTGCCGAGTTTTGTGACAACAAACCACGTTATGGTAAATGTTTCGAAGACATCGGAGGAATCTCTGCCAGCAACAAGCCACAAAATGTGCTTATTGCGGTTTGGATCCTGCCCATGGTTTGCAAGATTGCCCGGTGTACAGAAAGCGCACCCAAAAAGTGAAGCGCTCGTTGGTACAGCGCTCCAAGCAGACTTATGCGGAAATGGTTAAAGCGAAAGACACATACGCCGATAACACTGCAAAGGCTGCTATTTCATCTACCGTTCAAGTTAGTGATTATTATTATTCCATATTCATTGACGAATTTGACTCTGACTCAGCTGATATGGATTATTCTTCGGAGGTACACGTTCCCGAAAAGAGGAAGCCACCGTCTTCCCTGGATCGCGCCGTAAGAAATCAAAAGTCATCCATAAAAGCTTGCCCAAATTTGAAGGCAATGGGGATTATTTAAAATCCTGAAGCAACCTGTCTTCACTGCTCCTTTGACCCATCTTGCAGCAAGACATTCCGCCATTGCCCAAAACCGATGTTTCCAAGAAACATCCGGCTAGGAGAATCAATGAAAGAAAACTACAATTCGTTCTTCCCAAAAAGTACTCCGTCCAAGCGAGGATTGATCTCCTTTAAGGACCTTGTGGACCGTTTTTTGAATTTATTCAATATTCCGAATTCATTGAGGCCAATCATTGACCTCTTTATACCAACAGTGGAAAGTTATCTGAAGCAATTGACTGTTTCATGGTTCCTTCTTGCAGGAATTTTATCTTTCGATGGATAATACGGCCATACAAGATACAATCACTGTGCTGCAGTGGAACTGTCATAGTCTTAAAAATAAATTGGACGTGTTCAAGTTTTTGATTCGCAATTCCGATTGCGACATATTTGCACTCTGTGAAACATGGCTTTCTTCTGAAGACGAAATCAACTTCCACGATTTTAATATTATTCGCCAAGATCGGGATGATCATTATGGTGGCGTTCTTTTGGGGATCAAAAAATGCTACTCCTTCTACAGAATTCCCATTCTGACTGTTCCCGGCTTAGAAATCGTCGCATGCCAAGTAAATGTGAAGAATAAAGATCTTTGCATAGCTTCAGTGTACATTCCTCCAAATGCCTCTATTAATCGTCGACATTTTTGGAGCGCAGTCTCCCTCCTATCATCTCCAGTATTGATATTGGGTGATATGAACGCACATGGTATTGGATGGGCGAAACGTATGACGATTATAGAGCGCCTATTTTCTATGATTTGTGTGACGATTTCAATTTGAATATTTTGAACACTGGTGAAGTAACTCGAATAGGACCAAATGGTCAACAAAGCCGTATTGATCTGTCTTTATGTTCAAATTCACTATCGTTCGATTGCACGTGGAAGGTTATCCAAGATCCCCACGGTAGTGACCATATGCCGATAGTTACTACAATTAAAAGTAGCTATCAACAATCTGAGCCAGTTAATGTTCCTTTCGACCTCACGAAGAACATTGACTGGCAAAAATTTGCATCGGCGGTAAATATTGGTATTGAATCAACTGATGTTCTTCCACCGCTAGATGAATATCGATTCCTTACCGAATTAATTAAAAAGCGCACTAGAAGCTCAGAAACGACGCGTTCCAAGTACATCTGTCATAAGAAGACCAGCCACTCCTGGATGGGATGATGAATGTACTAAGTTGTATTCTGAGAAATCTGATGTTTTCAAGGCCTTCCGTAAACACGGAAGGTTCGAGCTTTTCGAAGAGTATTTGAGGCTTGAAAGAAAGCTCAAAAATCTTCTCAAGGCTAAAAAACGTAGCTACTGGCGACGTTTTGTCGAGGGACTATCGCGAGAAACCTCAATGACAACATTCTTTGGAAAACGGCCCGCAACATGCGGAACCGCACTTCCACCAACGAGAGTGAAGAATACTCCAATCGATGGATATTCAACTTCGCAAAAAAGGTCTGCCCAGATTCCGTACCAGCAGAACCGCTATTTCGAGAATCAGTCAATGATCCCGGTTCTTTGGGTGGACCATTCTCAATGCTGGAACTTTCTATGTCTCTTCTTTCATCGAATAACTCTGCTCCGGGATGCGATAACATCAAATTCAATCTTCTGAAAAAACCTCCCAGATATCGCAAAAGACGATTACTTGACCTGTACAACTGTTTCATGGAGTACAACATTGTGCCACCTGAATGGCGACAGGTCAAAGTAATAGCTATTCAAAAGCCTGGGAAACCAGCGTCTAATCACAATTCATACTGACCGATCGCCATGCTATCGTGCATGAGAAAATTATTGGAGAAAATGATCCTTTCAAGAATTGATCATTGGGTCGAAGAAAATGCATTGCTTTCAAATACTCAGTTTGGATTGAGAAAAGGGAAAGGAACAAACGATTGTCTAGCGTTGCTTTCTTCAGATATACAACTGGCCTTTTGCGCACAAGGAGCAATTGGCTTCAGTATTCTTGGATATTAAGGGCGCTTTCGATTCAGTTTCCATAGAAGTACTGTCAGACAATCTGCACAGTAATGGACTACCCGCTATTTTGAATAATTTTTTGTACAATTTGTTGTCAGAGAAACAAATGAGATTCACATTCGGCACACTGACAACTTCCAGAAATAGCTACATGGGCCTTCCCCAAGGATCATGTTTAAGTCCCTTGCTTTATAATTTCTATGTTAAAGAAATTGACAATTGTTTTAAGGACAATGCACGCTCAGACAACTTGCAGATGATGCAGTGGTCTCTCTAAGAGGTCCATGTGCAGCTGTCTTGGCAAGGACCATTGCAAAGTACCCTGGATAATCTGACTGTTTGGGCCAGACATCTAGGGATCGAGTTTTCACCGCAAAAACTCAGTTGGTTGTGCTTTACTAAGAAGCGGTATCCTGCTCAACTGAAACTCAAGCTGTTGAATGATGACATCATCCAATCTTTATCTTCTAAGTACCTTTGGGGTCGTGTTTGATTCCAAATGTACATGGAAAATTAACATTGAGTATTTGAAACAAAAATGCCGGAAAAGGATCCATTTTCTACGTTCTATCTCCGGAACATGGTGGGTGCTCACCCGGAAGACCTCATCAAACTCTATAGAACGACTATTCTCTCTGTTTTAGAGTATGGCTCCTTCTGCTTCCTCTCAGCAGCTGATTGCCACCTGATCAAATTGGAACGAATTCAGTATCGTTGTTTGCGTATTGCCCTTGGCTGCATGCATTCAACGCATAACATGAGCCTGGAGGTGCTTGCTGGAGTCACTCCTTTAAAGCACCGTTACTGGGAGCTCTCACTTAGAATACTATCAAATGTGGAACAAGTAACACACTTGTTCTAGATAACTTCGATAATATGCTTGAACTACCATGTCGTTCAAGATTCCTGAGAGTATATCTCAACTACATATCATCAGATCTTTGTCTTCCGTGTTATAATCCTCCTCGAGTTCACTTCACCAACGACAGTTCCTCAATTGTATACGATCTGTCCATGAAACATGCTATTCAAGGAATACCAGATCATCTTCGACAAATATCTATTCCTCACATTTTTCTGAAAAATATGAACATGTCAATTGCAACAACAGATATTTCACTGATGGTTCTCGCACTTACGGATCCACTGGCTTCGGTGTTTTCAATGTAATTTAAACCACCTTCCAAAACTTCAGGAACCGTGTTCGGTTTATGTTGCTGAGCTGGCAGCAATTAACTTCGCTTTAGGATAATTTCCAATCAGCCTGTAGACCATTATTTCATCTTTCTCGGATAGTCTTAGTTCTATCGAGGCACTCCGGTCGATGAAATTTGTTAAGCTACGCATCTTACTTTCTTACAAACATAAGAGAGCAGATGCGTGTTTTGGTCGAAAGATCATTCAAGATTACCTTTGTTTGGGTCCCTTCTCACTGCTCAATCTACGGCAATGAGAAGGCAGACTCGCTTTCGGCAAAAGGTGGGCGCACAGGAAGGTGAGGAGGTTTATGATAGACAATTCTCGAGCAACGAGTTTTTCCCATTAGTCCGTCAGAGTACTCTTCAAAGTTGGCAAAGAAATTGGACACACAACGAACTTGGACGGTGGCTATTTTCTATAGTTCCAAAAGTTTCTGGGCGAGCGTGGTTCAGAGGTGAGGACTTAAGTCGAGGCTTCATCCGCACGATGTCGAGGCTTATGTCCAATCACTATTCACTAAACGCACATCTGTACAGAATAAACCTTGTCGATAGCAACTTATGTAGGTGCGGAGCCGGTTATGATGACATCGATCACGTAGTTTGGTCCTGCTCGGAAAATGACGCCTCCAGAGAGCAATTATTGGATACCCTAGTGGCCCGAGGTAAACAACCCTTCAGGGAAGTTCGAGGTGTTTTGGGAGATCGTGATGTGGTCTATATGCAGGCCATTTATAGTTTTCTTTGTGCTTCTGATATCAAAATCTAATATTGTTTTTTTTTCTTTCTTCAAAGTTTTTTTTTTGTGTGTTTAGTCTCTGCTTTCTGTTCCATAGAGCACCATAGCTCTTGCCATCCGGAAGATGCTCCCAGTTGAACCATTCCTTGAGCACGACGACACGCCACATCGTCCCTGACGCCAAATACCCGGATGAGAAGCTGAAATTCTGATCCAAACTCCTTAGCCCTGTCCATCCTTAAACATTGTAACTAACCTCGAGTCACCACGAGTACGCTGGCTCTTTACCCTCTCTTACTAACTGAAAAAATAAATGATATTGATTGTATATATCGCAAAGAACCATGGCTCCGTAAAGTGTTATACACGCCTGAGCCTACCAAATAAACGAACTTGGAAAAAAAAAATACCTCCCTTACCCTATGCATGGCGATCAGTAAATCATGGCCTTTCGAATCCTGTCCTCCACAACCAGAACAATGGATTAAGAAATATGGGACAAAAGATCAAAAGTGCAAAACCTCGAGTGAACAAATTTAAAATCTTCTATGCAATCTTCCGGGTCAAACATAATGTTGAATAATATGTCAAGAATATGATTCTTAACTAAAATCTAGAATCTACAGATTCGAAAGCCTCCATTTGAAAGACATGATGACTTTTTCCCGAAAAGCTTAGTTGCTTTGTTGCAAGAGAATTGGTAGCATCCTTCTACGCTTCTCGGAAGCCTCCTTCCAAGCAGCTCAGAAGCCTCCTCTCAAATGACACGGAAGCATCATTTCAAGAGGTTCTAACACTTTCTTTTAAGAGGCCCGGAAGCCAAGCTGTTTTTTTTCTAGAAATTTATTTTTTTTCTGCTATTTTTAAAAGCCTCGGATCTTTTCAAGGGGCTCGGAAGGGATTTTTGAACAGGCCTGACAGCCCTCATTTTGAAAGGCTCGAAGCCTACTCTAAAGAGGGGCTTGAATCCTCCTTTCTAGAGGCCCGGAAATCTTCTTTTAAGCTTTCTTCTTTAAACTTCCTTTTTTTTCTTCCTCCTTCTTTTAAAAGGCCTGGAAGGCCCTTCAAGAGCCTCAGCCCTCCTCGAAAGCTCCTCGAAGCCTCCCTTCAAGAAGCCTGGAAGCATCCCTTCAAGAAGCCTCGAAGCCTCCCTTCAACAGGCTCGGAAGTCTCCTTCAAGAGGCCTGGAGGCCTCCTTCAAGAGGCCTGGAAGCCTCCTTCAAGAGGCCCAAGCCTCCTTCAAGAGGCCTGGAAGCCTCCTTTCAAGAGGCCTCGAAGCCTCCTTCAAGAGGCCTCGAAGCCTCCTTCAAGAGGCTCAGCCTCCTTCAAGAGGCTCAGAAGCCTCCTTCAAGAGGCCTCCGGAAGCCCTGCTCAAGAGGCTCAAGCCCTTCAAGAGGCCCGAGGCCTCCTTTCAAGAGGGCTCTGGAGGCCTCCTTCAAGAGGCCTGGAGGCCTCCTTTCAAGAGGCCCGGAAGCCTCCTTCAAGAGGCCCTGAGGCCTCCTTCAAGAGGCCTGGAAGCCTCCTTCAAGAGGCCTGGAAACCTCCTTCAAGAGGAGGCCCTGAAGCCCTCCTTCAAGAGGCTCGGAAGCCTCCTTCAAGAGGCTCCGGAAGCCTCCTTCAAGAGGCCCAGCCTCCTTCAAGAGGCCTGGAAGCCTCCTTTCAAGAGGCCTCAAAGCCTCCTTCAAGAGGCTCGGAAGCCTCCTTCAAGAGGCCTGGAAGCCTCCTTTCAAGAGGCCTGGAAGCCTCCTTCAAGAGGCCTCGAAGCCTCCTTCAAGAGGCCTGGAAGCCTCCTTCAAGAGGCTCCGGAAGCCTCCTTCAAGAGGCCTGGAAGCCTCCTTCAAGAGGGCCTCGGAAGCCTCCTTCAAGAGGCTCAAGCCTCCTTCAAGAGGCCTCGGAAGCCTCTTTCAAGAGGCCTCGGAAGCCTCCTTTCAAGAGGCTCGGAAGACTCCTTTCAAGAGGCTCGGAAGCCTCCTTTCAAGAGGCTCGGAAGCCTCCTTTCAAGAGGTTCGGAAGCCTCCTTTCAAGAGGATTGTACCTTCCACGTACAATCTAATGATAGTGAGTTTGAGCATAAAGACAGATCTAATCGACTTTCTTGACCTTGAGGTCCTATTCGAGTTACTTCACCTGTGTTCAAGATATTCAAGTTGAAATCGTCGCACAAATCATAGAAAATAGGCGCTTTTGTATCGTCTCTGGTTTCGCCCCATGCAGTACCATGTGTATTCATATCGCCCAGTATTAAAACTGGGGATGATAGAAGCGAAACTGCGCTCCAAAGATGTCGACGACTAAGCGAGGCATTTGGTGGAATATAAACTGAAGCTATGCAAAGGTCTTTATTCTTTACATTTACTTGGCAAGCGACGATTTCCAAGTCATTTACAATTGGGATGGGAAAGGGTAACATTTTTTGATTCCCAGAAGAACGTTATAGTGTTTTTTTTCACGATTCATTACTCGAAAAGTGTTTATTTCATTTTCATCTTCTTTTTTCGATAACTTTTAAAACATGTGATGAACAATCATATTTGAATAACTTTTTTTTTAAGAGATAGAAAGTTGTGTTCAGCAAAACATGTAACTTTATGGTTTGACAACTTTGCTAGAAGAAACGAATGTGAAAATCATTAGAGTTAGTTTAATTTAAGAGAATGATTTTAAGGGGATTTCCACATAAAATCATTCTTTTAACTTAAACTAACTCTAATGATTTTTCACATTTTCCGTCTCTTCTACAAAGTTGTCAAACCATTAAAATTACATGTTTTTGCTGAACATTGTAACTTTCTATCTCTTATAAAACCAAAAGTTATTCAAAGATTATGATTTTTCTTAGGTTTACAAGTTGTTAACACACCATTCGAGAAGACGCTTGGCGACAAAAGTTTTCAATGTCAGTATAAAAATGAAATAAGCGATTTTCTGCATATCGTGAAGAAATTTGCGACTTTTTGCAATTAAGGGAGTAATCACAAGTGGAGAAACATCTAAAAATATGTATAATTTAACGATAACTTTTGTTGTATGTGAGATGGAATGTTACAATGTTCAGCAAAACATGTAATTTTGCTTGTTGAACAACTTTATAGAAGAGACGGAAAATGGGAAAAATCATTGAAAGAGTTAGAATGAAAATAAGATTTTTATAGGGTTTTTACATAAAACGACTTAAGTTTGTTATATATAAGAGATAGAAACTCGGGATGTTCAGCAAAGTTGCTCGTATTAACATTTACTACAACTTTGCGGAAGACACTACGTGACTATCTCATTCTGGTGGAAAATTATTTTTTCCAACTCACTTTAAGGGGGATTAATCATCAAACTGTTTTTATCTAAAGATGCGCTCCTAAGTATCTTGAAACTTCTGTGAACAAACCCTATATCCAAGATCAACACTTTTCGAGTTTTTGAATTTCGATCGTGAAAATGACGAAATAAAACACTGTGCATAGTTATCATCCTGATCTAGGCGAATAATGTTAAAATCGTGGAGTTGATTTCATCTTCAGAAGAAAGCCATGATTCACAGAGTGCAAATATATCGCAATCGTGTTTGCGAATCAAAAACTTGAACACGTCTAATTTTTTTTTAGACTATGACAGTTCCACTGTAGCACAGTGATTGTATCTTCTATATTGGCCGTATTATCCATCGAAAGATACAATTTCTGCAAGAAGAGGCCATGAAACAGTCAATTGCTTCAGATATGTTTCTACTGTTGGTAAAAAGATGTCAATAATTGCCCTCATTGAATTGGGTACATTAAATAATTTCAAAATACGGTCCACAAGGTCCTTAAAGGATATCAGTCCTCGCTTGGACGAGATTCTTTTCTTGGAAGTGCGAGTAGCAGTTTTCTGCTCAGAGATATTCCTTGTCTGATGTTTCTTTGAAACATCAGTTCTAGGCAATGGCGGGAATGTCTTTTTACAACATGGGTCAAAAGGTGCAGTGTAGACAGACTGCTTCGGGATTTTAAATAATCCTCCATTACCATCGATTTTTTGCAAGCTTTTAGGGACGATGTTTGTTTTCTTACGACGCAATCCCGGGGAAGACAGTTTCTTCCTCTTTTCGGGTACGTGTACCCCCGCAGAATCATCCATATCGGCTACGTCAGAGTCCGATTCGTCAATGGAAATGATATCATAAAAATCACTAACTTGAACGGCAGCTGAAATAGCAGCCGTTGCGTTGGCAGTTGCGGATGTGTCTTGCGACTTCACCATTTCTGCATACGACTGCTTAGAGCGCTGTACTAACGAACGCTTAACTTTTTAGGTGTGCTTCTTGTACACCGGGCATTCTTGCAAACCATGGGGAGGGTCTAGACCACAATAAGCACATTTTGTAGCTTGTTGTTGGCATGACTCCTCCCTATGCTTCTCAAAACATTTGCCACAACGGGGCTTGTTGTCGCAAAACTCGGCAGTGTGCCCCAACTGTTTGCAGTTGGTACAATTAAACACCCTCGGCACAAAAAGACGCACCGGAAATAACATATTTTCAATATCTACATATTTTGGGAGAATCGAACTGGCGAACGAAGTTCACCCGAAGTGAACCTGACTTGGAATACACTTTTTTACCATCTACCATGGCAGCTGAATGCAACTCCTTGCAATCCAGAATATCCACAGTAGATTGCAGGGCATTCTTTAAGCGACCTTTTCCTGCAAGTACATCCGTACAAGTCAGGCTCGCTGCGTTTATCACGCCTTCAATTTCGACCTCCCGCGAGGGCACATAAACCAAATATTCTACATTATACAGTTGGTCTTTTGCAATAGCATTTGCATCCTGATATGTAGGTGCGGTTACACGTAGTTTGTTCCGATTAATCTGATGAAAATCAGTTATCGGAAAACGACGCGTCAAGTCACGTTTGATTCCTAAAAAATCAATACTTTTCACTTTCTGCCGAAAGTAAACAACCCAAGGCCCAGGCGGAGAAGCCTGGTAGAATCGCGTGCGAACGACATTGTCTTTGGGAGGCGTTTCGCCTCCGTTTTCTTCGTCCATGTAATATAACCCCAAATCCCCAAAATAATAATAAAAAAAATAATATGAGAAAATACTAATAAGATTTAACTATAATAATAACAAAACAACAACAAAAACACAGAAAAAGCGAAATGAATTAATAATATTTCAGGCGAACTTTTTCGCTTTTGGCCCACTGTAATCCACCGGTACCTAACTATAGGCAGAACACAAAACGGCACCACTGGAAATGTGGATGAATCGAGTTCAACGGGACAATGGGATACAATATTGTACTTAGCCTGTTTGCTGCCTACTCCACCGAGTAGGTAGCTTTTTACGTGACGGCGACTTTGCTGCTGGTCGTCACAGTAATGCTTTCAGAAAAAAAAGAAACTTCACCTACTCACGAGACTGCAATGCAATAGCATTGCAATGACAGCTCGCTTCCTTTATTATTCGGCTGGATGGATCACCTTGTGACTAACTAACTTTTAACTCGCATAGGCCACTAACGATATAAAAACGACCCCGACCGTGGGGGAAAAAAACTCCATCAATTGAAAGAGCGTCACGTGGTGAGACACGGATGTAAATACGTCCGGCTCGTCCAGAAACACGACAAGGCATGAAGCTTGACAACTTCCAGTTTCCTGTCGCACGACAGGATTTCCTCGCCGCGACGGCGACAACTAGTCGCCACGATTTTATCGTTGGGTCGCTGCAAGCAATGCTCTATTTACGCTTCCAGACCAACGGCGACAGAATCGCTGTTCCCGAGCAGGAGAAATTGGCTAAATAATACCTAATTCTGTTATTGATACCATACTCTGTTATGAACTAGCCCTGCATAAGAGGTAAAATACCAAAGCAATAATACCAAAAACTAATATGCACAATACTTGAGCCATAACATACTCAGTTATTGAATTGAATTTCAATACCAAATGCATAACCAATTATTATTCGTTTGGTATTGAAACTCCTATGCATGGTATGCCTCAAGTATTCTGCATATAAGTTTTTAGTATTTTACCTCTTATGCAAGGCTAAATCATACCAATTTTTGTTATCGAGGTCGTCGCTCCTGCTCGGGATTGCCAAGCGATAGAATCGCGTCGCGACTGTCGCATCGCGTGTGTTTGGGGGAGCCTTAACCGATTCAATACGGATTTTTTTCGCCGTATTTCAACATAAATTTTGGACATGCTGCTTCAAAAACGGATGCAAACCATAAAAAATTAGAAATATGGGGGAAAATATTTTTTTTGAGATCTTTTGGGGCTTCCAAACTTTTCTTGAATTCAGATCTTGATGGTCTACATAAACAACAAAGCGTTCTACGGGGCCTGAATCCTAATATGAAGTTGGCAATGATACTTGATACATAATTAAACTATTTTTAGTAAATCGCAGTGCTACCAGAACATCAACGGTACTCCAAACTATTCTTGAGTTCAGATCTTGGAGGTCTACAAGATCAACAGAGTAATTCATAGGTTCCTGAGCTTGTGTGTTAGTTGTAGAAACACCATTAGACATCATTACATCAGTATTTAAAAAAATCAACATTCCCAGCATAGCTATGGTACACCTAACCATTCTTGAGATCAGATATTGAAGGTCTACCACACCAATAGAGTGATTCATACGGTCCTGAGCTTGCGTGTTAGTTGAAGCAACCCCATGGGACATCATTATATCAGTATATACAAATCACAACATTCCCAGAGTTCCTGCGGTACTCCAAATCATTCTTGAGTGCAGATATTGGAGGTCTACAAGACCAACAGAGTGATTCATAGGTTTCAGAGCTAGTGTATTAGTTGTTGAAGCCCCGTGGGACATTATTACGTCAGTATATAAAAAATAAACATTCTCAGAATATCGAAGGTACTCCAAACTATTCTTGAGTTCAGATCTTGGAGGTCTACAAGATCAACAGAGTAATTAATAGGTTCTTGAGCTTGTGTGTTAGTTGTAGAAACCCCATTAGACATCATTACATCAGTATTTTAAAAAAATCAACATTCCCAGAATAGCTACGGTACTCCAAACCATTTTTGAGTTCAGATATTGAAGGTCTACAACACCAACAGAGTGATTCATAGGGTCCTAAGCTTGTGTGATACCCTCTGGGACATAATTACACCGGTATACACAAATCAAAACATTCCACAGTGGAGAAATTTTCAGCAAAAAGGAGCATAATTCAAAAATTTGAACCGAACGTTCTATACATCTACCAACGCAGAATCTTACCAGGAATCGAATGCATGCAGTGGTTACTGATGGTATCCGGTGCAAGTTGGTCTTTTTCACGATTTTGTATTTCATATTTTGAGAACAATGGTCTTCAGAATGCATAAAATTGATTATAATGTTAAACCTGAATACAATTACCAATAAAGCTCCAATTACCCTCAAAAGTTAGCTCTTTTCGACAGCTTTCTGGAAATTGTAAAACATTGCTGCTATCGACAAGGATCGGTGAGATATACCTTCCAGGAAGAAACTTGAAAAATATTATATTATCGAAAAAGTAGAGCACATTGCTTAAAATATAAAACTTCAATTTTAATACACAAATATATAAAGTCATACATGAATCATTGCAAATTCAACCAGCTTTCATTTGCCGAAAAAATATTAACAATGCGTGAACTCATTGCTGAGATAAAATGTTTGCATTGGCAATTGAAAATATCTTTAGCTATTTTGATCAAAACCTATAGATGGGAATAATAAAAAATTAAGAATATGCACCCACTTACATGACAGAAAGTGCGTATTTGAACAATGCTTGATACAGTGTAATTTTTTCATCCTTTGTAAATACTTCGTATTCGTCGCTGAGAAGTTCGTTTGTACGCATTTAAATAGAGATGTTATTTCGCGTTCAAAATATCTTAAACATTACACAACTCGTCTCACTAAGCCAAGATTTTTTGTAGCCCACCAATTCTGCAGATTATATTCGAATGACAAAAGCTTTTCTTATTCCTACAAAAAGTGTTTTGAATTATAATAATTTAGTGTTATCTCTAGTTTGCATAGCTACAAGCAATATTTTGAAAACTTTGTGAAACTCTACGCGTTTCGATATCGCTGCTTACAATGTTGAACAGTTCATTGACAACAATAGGATTCTCTGCAATATACAGAAATTTAGATCGAATATCTCGTACTCGATAGGAAAGTCACAATCAAATGACAAAATATAATGGAATGTTTTTTTTCTCTCGTAATTTTCAAAAGTATAATATTAGCATTACATTAATAACTATATTGCACCATACAACCTCTTCGACCAAAGGTGCATATTACCCCTGAATCTCACAACAAGTTTGTATGCGAACAAATACTATTGTGTATATATGCATTCTGTATCTATTCATATCGCACTGCGTCTGTTGAACTATTCAGTTACTACAAAGAGTGAGTTACAGAATGTTGATGAATAAGACAATTGCCGAAGAATATTTCGAATCAGGTCGAAATAAAAAACATTTAATCGATTTTTTGACTAGTGAACTTTGCATCTCTAATAAGTGCGCCGTAAATGGTGTTGAAAACTGGATTCGCCAATTTAATCGAAGATGGGCCAAATTCCATGGAAAAGAACGCTTTTTCGAAAGAAACGCCGATTGGTTAAATTCAGAGTTCAAGGTGAGAGAACAGAGTCAACTGTTTATTTCAATGTTGCTTTTATGGTTATAGAATAAGAAATAGGGTTGGAAAATATTTATATTTATGATAATGATTAATTATTTAAAATCGTTGGAATTATTTCGTTTTGTTTGCAAGGTAAAGAAATAAACTTTAAAGATTGCGCTTCATTTGAAAACGTTTTCGATTTATGGAAAATTGTTTCTATTTAGTACTTTAGTATTTTTTCATTATTATTTGTTTTATGGATTTTTTGTGTTTGTTGATGAATATTTTGAAAATTTTGTTGCAATTTGAGCAATTAAAATTGATGAGCTCTCTTTATCTTGTATAATTGCATTTACCCTATTTTCTTCACTGATATTTGTTTTTATTATAATAAAAGATTAGTCACGTTTCTTGGATATAAGACCGTTACAATTATTTAATTAAAATGACGTGGCGTAAAAAAATAAATATTCAAATGAAAAAAATCAAAAGCTTCTCGGGTTTGTTGAAGAATATTAAAAAAAAAATCCCAAATTTTTTGTTGTCCCTCAACTTATTATTTTTGGGCAAAAAAATTCTAGGGGGAGGGAGACATACTTTTTTAAATATTTCTATCGGCCTAACAGGACAGCGAAAAGCCATATTTCAAAAGGCACCTTAGAACTTAATGATTACTTTTTCTTTTTTTTTTTTTATTCCTTTATTTATTTGTTAGGCACTCTGTGTTACTTAACCGCTACTGTGCCGAGATCTACTGTGGCATTCTGCTCTACAGAATCCACACAGAATCTATTTTTAGATCTCCATTACCATTATTGTTGTCGTTGCCAGTCCATCTCATCGTGAGTCCATTGTGTCCGTTTGTCCATGTCGTCCATCCGATGATCGTTGCATTGTTCGGTTGCCATTAATCCGGGTAACGTTGGAGGAATGCCTCCGAGAAGAACAAGTTGTCAGTCGTCATCAGGCAGCCGTGACGGTAAGGCGCGTACCCCAAACGCCACCGTATGGGCTGCGGATCCGCTTGTAAGGCGAACGTGTAGCCAACTACGCTACGGGACCCCCCCTACTTAATGATTACTATAGATAGTGGAATATATAGATAAGCGAAGATAAATATTCTCCAAACGAACTGTCAAACGCTCGTTTGGAGGAGCATGACGTCACGATTTCAATGAAATATTAAGGGATGTGATGTCATATGCGCCTGTGCACGGTCTAAAAAACGAACTATCTATAATGATTACTAAGAATAATACTTAACTGTGTAAAGTCGGAATGGACAAAATCATTATATTACCTATCATTATGAAGTTTAACCAATTGCTTTTGCCATTTATCTTTCTCCAAAGTCACGTGTAATGAAGGACATAGTTGACCGACAACATGTTTCTTCTGAACATCCAAGCACTTGCCGTAGAGGATGCGCTGAAGAACAATTACCCCACACGCGCACGAGAAAAATTACTCGAAAAATGGCTGGCCGTAAGCCCAGATTTTCAAAGCCTATCCCAAAAATCACAAGAAAGACGGAGCAGAAACTTGTACAAAGTTGAACCCTTGCCAAATTTCTTAAAATCGGCCAGACTATCAGCTCGAAAAGCTGGTAATAAAGCTTCAGTAAAAATATTGACTTTATTAATCAAGAAGGTGAATCATGGCAGAAGAATCAATACGTAAGCTAGCTGATTACAAAGAATCTTCAACTGCTTCATGTGAATCATCATTGATGTTAAGAAGCTCTCTTGGTTTAAGCAGAATAAAATATGAAGAAGTAGCCAGATTCGTGAAAGCCCATTTGGGGCGAAAACTGCTTGAGCCTTGGGTGAAAGTTTCCACGTTTTGTAACGGTATTATCCCACAGTTTTCACAACCTAATTGGGACGAAGGATATCTTTCATCAAAATGTTCATTGCTAGATATGGTTACGTGTGACTTAAGAAGAATTGCTGAGCTGAACGAAGTCTCTGAAACTGTGGTAGGAATGAACCAAAGGATTATTAATTGCGTTCTGTATGTTACGGCAGGGCCAGACTCTGCTACGGGTTTCAGCCATTATAACCAGCCACATCTCAGAGGGAAAGATGATTCTTTGCTGTCAGAACACTACATGACACTACTCTTGCAAACGATAGGCGGGCAGGATATATGGAGAAATCCAAATCCTCAGTCTGACTTATTTTGCAGGGTTCGTTCAATGTCATGGGTTAAGAAAACGGATCATATCACAAAAAAGTTGTACAAGGAATTTTACGTAGAAGTCGACAACATTAATAAAAATGGGTTGGAGATCGAAGTTGGAGATGTAGTGCTGTATATCACGATAACTGCATTGTATTCATTGATTGATGGGAAAGCGGCCAACGCAATTGTTGGGAACCGGAATACACACGTTTGCCCACTTTGTGTTCCTGATGTGGATTCACGGCTCGGACCATCTTTCTACCATTCAAGGCTGAATTGTGTAGAATGGTTTATAAGAACAGCGGTGAAAAAATCTGTGCCAGGATATCCGGCGTTGACAAATCCAGCAGTAAAAGAACGGTCCCGTCAGATGGCGGATGCCCTTGAAGAATATTTTCATCTGAACATCAATCAACCTAAAATCGGCGGTAGCGGCAACGGCAACATGGCTCGCTGGCTTTTATCAGAGCCAGAAAAGTTGGCAGACGTGCTGAAGGTAGACGTAGGAACTGTAGAAAGCTTACGTCTTATTAGTGCTTTAGCCTTATCGAGCCGAATGTTAGATCCCCAGAAGGTATCCGACCTTTACTCAACTTTTGAGCAGCAAATACGTAAAGAGTTTCCGTTTGTGAAAATCTGCCGCCTTTGTTTGCACAAGTACAAGCATCTTGCTGAATTTGTAGAAAAATGGTAAGATAAGAATAACTAAGGTTATAAACATACATTATAATAAATCATTCATTTCAACAGCCATTTCCCATGAGCTTCATAGATGAGCAAGCTGGAGAAAGATGTTGCAAGATGTATAAATTGATTCGCCAAACTTCATCGGAATCCAACTTGTCCGATAAGATGTAGACAGCTTTGGCGCATTCGGATCCAAAGATTAGTTGTTTGTTATTGGAGAGAAGACCTAGGCAGCAACGATCTTCTTAAAAACAATTCGATCTAGAAATGATGAAATTTTTTAGCAAATCCTGATAGGGAGATTTACGATGCATACGAGGGTGACGTAGTAAATGAATAAATTTGAATGACATTGATCTGATGCAATATAATATCATTTTTTTGGTGGTCCACAAGAGTCCAATTGCTTGTTTTAATATTATATCACATCACAATATTAGAGCAACACAGACCTTACAGCAAGCAAATTGGGGAAATATGCCTCTGGAGGTATAATTTCTAGTTTCAGAGAATTTGAACAGTTAAACTGCCCATAAAGGCGTTTCATGTGGAAATTGAAACTTTCAAAACGAGCTGGAAGATGTTTTCGAGTTTTCAAAAATTCTTCTGAAGCAAACACACCTTATGAAGTTATTATCATTTATCGAAATAGATGGAATAGTAATAATTCTGAAGACATTCCACTAAACAAGCTCGAAACAATATTTTTTCCTTGAATTTATAGCAAGATTAGAGAAAAGAGGTCGGGGTTGCATGGATCCGTGCCACACAAAACCACATGTACCAAAACAATCTGTTTACTCGTAACCTTAATATTTAAATATATTAAAAAGCCTCAATTTTGCCCTGAGCCCCTCCTGATTAATCATTTTGAGTTAGGAAATAGAAAATATCCGTTATGCTTGCAAATTGGTTAGGCTTGTATGTTATGACAACCATAATCGTATACATTTTCGATTGAATTGAATTTTTCTAAATTTAGTGCCATTATCAAAAATGAATTCATGAGCTATCCGTGTATCGTGATGCAGAATATGATGTGATATGGATATATTTAAAGTATGTTTTGATTTACTTGAGAAGCTGCATCGAAATTTTACATCGAAAGTATTACTTGAAATACTTTTCTTAGAACCAATATATTTCCTGAAAGTAATATTTTGACAATAAATAAATTCTAAATCTGTTTGCATTATTTGAATATAATCTCCAAATATGTTCACAACAAACAGTTCTGATCTAAAATATAATAATTATCAACAATAGTAATATGTATATCTGGAATCATTTTAAACAATAAATGTAAATGTGGAATTTTTGTAATCGGTACCCAAACTTTAATCAGTAAATAATTATGAAGTATCGAGCATTATTTCCAATGGAAACGTACACTTTTATCACGTAAGTGGTTGGTTTTACGGTTGGGTGGCATATTCTTGATTTTTTATTATTCCCATCTAATTAGGTTTTGATCAAAATAGCTGTTTTGAAGATATTTTCAATTGTCAATGAAAACGTTTTATCTCAGTACACGCATTGTCAATATTTTTCGGCAAATGAAAGCTGGTTGAATTTTGCAATGATTCATGTATGACTTTATATATTTGTTTATTAAAATTGAAATTTAATACTTTAAGCAATGTGCTCTACTTTTCGATAATATAATATTTTTCAAGTATCTTCCTGGAAGGTATATCTCACCGATCCTTGTCGGTAGCAGCAATGTTTTACAATTCCCAGAAAGCTGTCAAAAAAAGCTAACTTTTGAGGGTAATTGGAGCTTTATTGGTAATTGTATTCAGGTTTGGCATTATAATCAATTTTATGCATTCTGAAGACCATTGTTCCCAAAATACGAAATACAAAATCGTGAAAAAAGACCAACTTGCACCGGATACCATCAGTAACCACTGCATGCATTCGATTCCTGGTAAGATTCTGCGTTGGTAAAGGTATAGAACATCCCGTTCGGTTCAAATTTTTGAATTATGCTCCTTTTTGCTGAAAATTTCTCCACTGTGCATTCTCAGAGTTCCTGCGGTACTCCAAATCATTCTTGAGTTCAGATATTGGAGGTCTACAAGACCAACAGAGAGATTCCTAGGATTCTGAGCTTCCCAAGTAACATTTCAAGTTTTATTCCGCTCTAAGAATGGTTTTCAAGATCAATTTATAAGATCTAACAATAAAACCGAATAATACACGGCAACCTTCTGATGACCACTATAAGAGTAAGATATTGCCAAGTGGCCCTCTCCAGATAACCACTATAAACCTATTATAAGAGTATTCAGAAACCCTTTTTAAACCACCCGCAAAAAAGGGAATTTGGCTGCGGCAGCTGTCAAAATGTTGCTTTGAAAAAAAAAACTTTACAGAAAAATAATAACAAAATGGATTGTTGATGAAAATTATGATGATGACAACAAATTATTATTTTTTTGCAGATTGTTTTTTTCGATTCAAGTACTATTGAAAAGAAGTGCGCGTCCGATTTTATGGGCAAAGCTGGTGAAAAAATAAGCTTGAACACCACGCGCCGGCAATATAACGTAATTCAGGGAAATAAATCGAAAATATTTATTACCACAACATCTAGCATGTCCACTAAATCGATTAGTACTTTTGCCCAAATTATTAATAAATAAAATTATTTATCAGAAAAAGTATGATACGTGGTGAAAATGTCGTTAAATCATTGATTTCAGTAATATATTTCACTGAATGCGAAATGCTACTCCATTTTCAATATGGCCATCATGGAATTTGATCAGATTTTTTTTGCTTTTATTAAACACCGTCATAAACTCTTCGCAATGCAAACATTCTTATGGGGGTAATTCATTTGACCACATTATGGCCAAAAATTGGAGCTTTATTCGAGCGTTGAAAGTTGGATTTATTACGCTCTTCATCACAACCATAGATATGATCATATGATCAATAGGCATTTGACGTTTGAATCTTTTTCCAGTAGATTTATGAGAGGTTTATTGATAGCAATAAGAGCGCCAATAAAACTGAGCAATTAGCTTGGTGATTGCTGTCATAAGTCCGCAATAAGAATTAGATAAAGCCAAGAAGCGTGGAAATTGTTACTTGGGTTGTGTGTTAGTTGGTAAAGTACCATTTGACATCATTACATCAGTATATAAAAAAATCAACATTCCCAGAATAGTTACGGTACTCCAAAGCATCCTTGAGTTCATATATTCGAGGTCAGAGTAATCCATAGGTTCTCGAGCTCGTATGTTAGTTTTAGAAGCCCCATGGGAAATCATTACACCAGCATATACACATAATATCTACGATACCATACATGAGCTATTCTAACTCATAAAAATAGTTGAGTCATCGAAGATTTTCATGTTGATCGTTTTGAATATTAAGATCTATACTCAAGAACAGTTTGGAGTGTCGTAGATATTGAACGAAATCTGTAGCGTATCTGTAATGGAGTAATTAAGTCCCGTGGAGCTATTTGAACTAGTAGGGACATCGAGGATCTTCAAGTTGATCGATTTGAATATTAAGATCTGTACTGATAGTTTGTAGAGACGTAGATGGCGACCGAAGTATGTAGTGTGTCTGTAGTGGTGTTATGAGGTACCGTGGAGCTATTCCAATTCATAAAAATAGTGGGGACATCAAAGATCTTCTTGTTGATCCATTTGAATATTAGGATCTGTGCTCAAAGACAGTTTGTTGTGTCGTTGAAGTTCAACGAATTCTGTAATGTGTCTATAATAGTGTAACGAAGTTTCGTGGAGCTATTCGAACTTATAAAACTAGTAGGGACATCGAGGATCTTTAAGTTGATCGATTTGAATATTAAGATCTGTACTCAAGGATAGTTTGGAGAGACGTAGATGTTGACCGAAGTATGTAGTGTGTCTGTAATGGTGTTGCGAGTTACCTTGGAGCTATTCCAACTCATAAGCTAATGAAGACATCGAAGATCTTCATGTTGATCGATTTGAATATTAAGATCTGTACTCAAGGATAGTTTGGAGTGTCGTAGATGTTGATCGAATTCTGTGGTGTGTCTGTTATGGTGTTGCGAGGTACCTTGAAGCTATTTCGACTCATAAAACTAGTTAGGACATCAAAGATCTTCATGTTGATCGAATTGATCATTAAGATCTGTATTCAAGGATAGTTTGGAGGGTCGTAGATGTTGATCGAATTCTGTGGTGTGTCTGTTATGGTGTTGCGAGGTACCTTGGAGCTATTCCAACCTATAAAACTAGTAAAGACATCGAAGATATTCGTGTTGATCGATTTGAATATTAAGAGCTGTACTCAAGGATGGTTTGGAGTGTCGTAGATGTTAATCGAGTTCTGTGGTTTGTCTGTAATGGTGTTGCGAGTTACTTTGGAGCTATTCCAACTCATAAAACTAATGAGGACATCGAAGATCTTCATGTTGATCGAATTGATCATTAAGATCTGTATTCAAGGATAGTTTGGAGGGTCGTAGATGTTGATCGAATTCTGTGGTGTGTCTGTTATGGTGTTGCAAGGTACCTTAAAGCTATTCTAACTCAGAAAACTAATGGCTGCTTTAACTGTATTCCAGTCCTGCCTCGAGATGCTGCGCGTAGGCAGTGGCGACATCAGGTTGCTTCAGTCGCTCTAGGTCGTATCGCGGCGGTCGTCGGTACCGAACATTGTTGATGACGGATAGTTTTGGGCGCAGTTTAACCATCACCAGATAGTGGTCAGAGTTGATGTTAGCGCCACGATATGTCCTGACGTCGATAATGTCGGAGAAGTGCCGTCCATCAATCAGAACGAACGGAAGGCTGTGTTGGAAGTAGGTGCTGCGAATTGCCATATTCTTGGAGGCGGCGAAATCAATTAGTCGTAGGCCGTTTTCGTTCGTCAGGCGGTGGGCGCTGAACTTCCCAATGGCCGGTCGGTCTAAACTCCTCTTGGCCAACCTGAGCGTTCAAATCTCCTATGATGATTTTGACGTCGTGGCTCGGGCAGCAGTACGACTCACGTTCCAGCTGCGCATAGAATGCGTCCTTTTCATCATCAGTGCTTCCGGAGTGTGGGCTATGGACGTTGATTATGCTGAAGTTGAAGAACCGGCCTTTGATCCTCAACCTGCACATTCTTTCATTGATCGACCACCACCCGATCACGCGTCTTTGCATATCGCTCATCACTACGAAAACTGTTCCTAGCTCATGTGTGTTGCCGCAGCTCTAGTAGATGGTATGATTACCTCTAAACGCACCATTGATCCCTTCCAACAAACCTCCTGCAGCGCTACGATGCCGAATCCACGGTCCTTGAGCACATCGGCGAGTATGCGTGTGCCCTCCTAAATTTCCAGAGGACCATTCCTCCTTATTTCCGGTGGACCATGGTGCACAAATTCACTTAGAGTCCCTCGCTGGCACTGGGAGTGGAGCAAACCCCCTCTTCCCTATCAGCATACGACCATAGCTCCCACCGGGGTTTGTTACCCGATCCTCCCTAAGGTTGCTCGTATCCCGGCCAGCACCACGGGGAGATAGGGATAGGAGTTGCTGGGTAAGAGGCCAAGGACCGCGAGATGGGGTCTATTTTATTCCTTCAGGTACGCGAAGTACCAATGGTACGCTTTATAGAATATCATCAAAAAATTATTTTGTAATAACTTCGAAATGAAATGGTCGATCTGGTCAATTTTCAGTCACACATAATAAAACAGTTGAGGAGATGAGATGTGGATATCGTCCTA
Organism: Armigeres subalbatus; assembly: GCF_024139115.2. Classification (NCBI taxonomy): domain Eukaryota; kingdom Metazoa; phylum Arthropoda; class Insecta; order Diptera; family Culicidae; genus Armigeres; species Armigeres subalbatus. The sequence goes on from NW_026942334.1 coordinate 331,386, forward strand.
GGATTTCGTAATCTCCTGGAAATCCACATCAACTACTTATTGATAAACTAGTTTCACTCATGATAACAGTGTAAAATCGTGCAGAGTTGCATACTGCTGACAATACATTTTTCTCCTCTTGAAACTCATGTGCCCACTAGTTGAATTTATCAGCTCTTTTCTGTCACTGATATTTTTCAATTAATGCGACATATGTGCTTGCAACCGCTTCACACGCCGAAACGCTCTTTCTCGCTGTCCACTGTTCCGGTGGAAATTCATCCATTGTCCACACATGTGGAGGTATTTCCGGGAGCCACATTGCATTGATCCACTGCAGCACCCGTGCAGCAACGTCGGAGGGTATCTGCTAACCAGTTGGCAGCGGTCAGTCAGTTGGTGGCTGGCTGGCTGGTTGTCGACGGAAACGGTACACGTTCGTACTGAGAGGAGGGACAACGTTTGGATAATCTTGATGGGGATACATAAAATGCCTCGGAACGTTATTTGTTTGGGGGGTTTCGCATTTTCCATTCAAGAATAATGTGTGCTACTGTTGCATGTTCTTTTAATTTAATGCAGTGGACGAACCAATTGGAGGTAAGAGAACCGATGATTTGTGCTAGTTAGTTTCAATCGCTGAATGGCGAAGGACTCAGACTCAGATAATTTTAGCGTTAATGTGTTTAGCTATATTAGGAAAAGTTATCTAAATTATCATTCGTTTGGATTTCCTTCTATGTTGATTGCTCTTGAATACTTGTAATGATCAGATTTGAATTTGGCAGATGATCCTACAGTCTGGTATTTTAACTCACACTGATTTCTGATCTGTCCTAGTCACATTGAGGTTGTTTTGAACCATGCCACTATTAGCTAAGAATAAATGACCCAGAACATGTCCCCACTAAAAATTCCCCATCTATAGAAATCGCCTTTGCTCGCTTCCAAACCGGAAACCATTTTCACCATACACCATTAAAATGCTCGGCATCTCATGACAAAACATCCCGCCCGAGGCCAAACCATTCGTTTCTTGAAAAATATAACCCCCGACCAATCGCTCCGCATGCATTTGCAGTGCTTATGGTAGGACGGCCCCAGGACTGCTAAATTATTTGATTCGTTCCAGAGTGTGACCAAACAAGCAAATGTGGTTTCACGATAAATACACATACTTGCTTAGGTTCCGCCGTCGGTGCATCTTAGGTATACAATGCACGAAGACGAACCAAGTCGCACTCAGAAGTAAGGCTGGTCCGCTGTGAAGGGACGCTGGTGTGGAAGTGGCGAGTGGAAAATTTATGTCATGCAGATAAAACGGTGAGGCTTGTCGTCCGCTTTGGGCCCATGAAGGCAAACGAGCGTGTTTGTCGAGTCTTCTGCATTTTTAACTTTTTGGCCTTTTTCTTGCTCATCATCCGACTTGACCGCCGGAATGGCCCAAACGGTGCCGCCATGGAAGCTGACCAGCCCGCTCGGTGTCGCCTTTTCTCATCCTCCTGCTACTGCTGCTGCTGTTGCTGGCATTTGGCCATTCTCGATTCTGCTCATGTGTACGTGATTATGACCTTTTCTCGATCCCCAAGAATGCTTTCCCACTTTATGACAGAGACATGGGTTTTCGAAATCGTGTTCAAACCCACCTCACTCGAGTGAGGCTCCCCTGTCACTATCATTCTTGGCGTGGGGAGGGCGAGGGACATAATCAGTAGTAGGACACGATTGCGTTTTTGATATGGAACAGGCGAACTCGAGCACTTTTCAGGATGTCATCATTTGAATACAGCAACTATCCCGAAAAAAATTGATCTTTTCGGTATCGATTGAGTGGTTTCCTATTCGTTTTTTCCATAACGAAACCAATTCATCGACCCTTTTTGAAGCATTTATAGGAAGCGGAGAGTTCAGGTAATAGGGGCACGGCAGGTATTTTCGTCTGTTCGTCATAGTCTCGAAAACCAACAAGAGACGCTTTTTTGTAAAACTCATACGTACCAAATCGTAAGCTCAGGAGAAACGTTCTGCTATAGTGGAGTTCTAGCAAATGTACGTTGCTTTCGTTGGTTTTAGCCCCTATGACGATGGACGGAAATACCTGCCGTGTCCCTACCTGAAGTTGGATGCATTGTTAAAAAAGACTTTTTGATTTGCTAGAACTCCGGTGATAATTTATTGTCTGCATACTTTCATGGACTAAGCGAATTGCGATCTTTGGCATTTTGCATTAACATCGTTATGGTTCTTACTTGACGTAAAGACCCCAATACAGCGAAACTCGCATAAGCACCAAGGATTTGAATATTTTGGAAGGTATTATCATTGGGTACAAATATCCCTGAAATTAACAAGAAGAATAGTGGATCTTACTCCCAGAGATGCATCCTGAACAGAACATGAGCCAAGAGCGTGCCTTGGTGTTCTTAGTTTTGAACTCTGAACACTGTTCATTGTGCACTGGGTTGTTACGCAAGCAAAACGATCATGGTAACTAAGATTCCTTAGATTTGGAACTATGTAAAAACATTCGAGCATGCTTGATTTCTATCCGTTAGATGCCCACGTGTTCCATTACCATAGTACACCACTTAAAATCTTCTTGTCTAAAGTGAGTAACATTTCCTGTCAAAATACAAACAATAATGTAAATTGTATGTATACCAACAAACCCACCTAAAACTAACGCAAATAAGCTAGAATTTCTCTTTTATAATATGTTGCTCGGACATTTCAAAACCAGTATAGAAGCAGCACTTAACCAAAAAAAAAACTTAGGCACATCCTCGCGGATTCAAAACTATGCGAAACCTGTGGGTGGTAGATGTTTTGTTTTGCATTTGTTAAAATTCGCCGTGTTTTAATTAAATTCATAAACACTCTACAGCACACAGACGAAAGCAAAGCGAGAAACTGGAACACGGAGTGATGCAATTAGTGGGAACTCTATGGAGGCGTGCTTTCTTCGTCCGGAGGCGCTTTGACTAGAATTGTCCGGGCGCGAAGCAAAAATATTCCACGCTTCGCTGCCCAATCACACTCCCTAAAGTTCATTTCTGCCGAAGAGAATTTGTGGGCCGGTGGGAAAAGCATGTTTACTTGGAGTTTTATTATCTGGTAATCAAAGTTGGAAAATTTCAATTAATTAGATTAATATTGATAAACTTGCCGGAGGTAGCGTTTCTCCCTTCCAAAAAAGCAAAGATAAATCCAACGTTATCCCCTAATTCAATCCCTAATGATTCCGATTTTTGCTTTCAACCGTCCGACTGGAAACCGCCTTGTTCCTCGACCCAGATTCTGATTCCCGCTTGGTCATATTCCTGTCTATCTCGGTGAATTTGTATTGTGCGTGCAGTTAAAATTTAGAAATTCCCAAAGTCGCAAATCGCTTTTCGGAATTAGACTTCGTGCTTTCCAAACGACGCATTAGGCGTTGTTCACCCATTTAACAGGAAGAACGTGTATTTTCGTCAATTTCAGCCATGGTATAAGAGTTTATACGTCACGTTCCGCTCCGATACGATGATTACGGGATTTCGACACACGTCCCCCGGGACGGAAGTCCAAAATAGACCCTGACGGTGACGTGGAAGGGCAGCTAACAAATATGTCGGTAAACAGGAGCTAAGCCGCTTTTGTTGCTCGTCATCGCCAATTTTTATCCTCTGATTTTTTTTGTGGGACTCATCCGACTGATGCCATTGCGAAATTGTTACTTCACAAATAGCCAATATTTGCGTCAATCGATATCCGTATCGATTGGCCGGCATTTTCGCCGGATACGGTGTAGGGAAAAGAAGAAAGCTTGGACTGTTGTTGAACAAAATCTGCAATTAGGAAGGGGACCGGGTCGAAGCACGACAGTTGAACTCTGGAGATTGGAGAACGAATTGGATGATTAATGATCCACTTGGGGTCAGCCGGGATGCTTTGATAGCATTGAAGTCAAAATTGATGGTGGTTAGAGATGAAAATTTTGTCAATTAGGCTTCCGATGGAGCAAACAAGCCTAAGTGATTGCCATTATGCTGGCAGTGCTTTTATTTAGTTTTTAAATAATTCGCTTCTTGGATAGATTAATGAAACACATATTGGATTTCATATTTAACAAATTATCTGCCGTGATCTGGCAATGTGATTAAAAAGGCTTTTTGAAAATTTTGGGGTTCACGTTCACGCTTTTAAAAGAACTTGCTGTAAAATATCCAACGTAAACAGCAGATAGGGATTGGATTTGGATTGGATTTGGATTGGATTTGGATTGGATTTGGATTGGATTTGGATTGGATTTGGATTGGATTTGGATTGGATTTGGATTGGATTTGGATTGGTTGGTTGGATTGGTTTGGATTGGTTGGATTGGTTTGGATTGGTTTGGATTGGTTTGGATTGGTTGGATTGGTTTGGATTGGTTTGGATTGGTTTGGATTGGTTTGGATTGGTTTGGTTGGTTTGGATTGGTTTGGATTGGTTTGGTTGGTTTGGATTGGTTGGATTGGTTTGGATTGGTTTGGATTGGTTTGGATTGGTTTGGTTGGTTTGGATTGGTTTGGTTGGTTTGGATTGGTTTGGATTGGTTTGGTTGGTTTGGTTGGTTTGGATTGGTTTGGTTGGTTTGGATTGGTTTGGATTGGTTTGGATTGGTTTGGATTGGTTTGGATTGGTTTGGATTGGTTTGGATTGGTTTGGTTGGTTTGGATTGGTTTGGATTGGTTTGGATTGGTTTGGATTGGTTTGGATTGGTTTGGATTGGTTTGGATTGGTTTGGTTGGTTTGGTTGGTTTGGATTGGTTTGGATTGGTTTGGATTGGTTTGGTTTGGATTGGTTTGGATTGGTTTGGATTGGTTTGGATTGGTTTGGATTGGTTTGGATTGGTTTGGATTGGTTTGGTTGGTTTGGATTGGTTTGGATTGGATCTGGATTGGTTTGGATTGGTTTGGATTGGTTTGGATTGGTTTGGATTGGTTTGGTTGGTTTGGATTGGTTTGGATTGGTTGGATTGGTTTGGATTGGTTTGGTTGGTTTGGATTGGTTTGGTTGGTTTGGATTGGTTTGGATTGGTTTGGTTGGTTTGGATTGGTTTGGATTGGTTTGGATTGGTTTGGATTGGTTTGGATTGGTTTGGATTGGTTTGGATTGGTTTGGATTGGTTTGGATTGGTTTGGATTGGTTTGGTTTGGATTTGGATTGGTTTGGATTGGTTTGGATTGGTTTGGATTGGTTTGGATTGGTTTGGATTGGTTTGGTTGGTTTGGATTGGTTTGGATTGGTTTGGATTGGTTTGGATTGGTTTGGATTGGTTTGGATTGGTTTGGATTGGTTTGGATTGGTTTGGATTGGTTTGGATTGGTTTGGATTGGATTTGGATTGGTTTGGATTGGTTTGGATTGGTTTGGATTGGTTTGGTTGGTTTGGATTGGTTTGGATTGGTTTGGATTGGTTTGGTTGGTTTGGATTGGTTTGGATTGGTTTGGATTGGTTTGGATTGGTTTGGATTGGTTTGGATTGGTTTGGATTGGTTTGGATTGGTTTGGATTGGTTTGGATTGGTTTGGATTGGTTTGGATTGGTTTGGATTGGTTTGGATTGGTTTGGATTGGTTTGGTTGGTTTGGATTGGTTTGGATTGGTTTGGATTGGTTTGGTTTGGATTGGTTTGGATTGGTTTGGATTGGTTTGGATTGGTTTGGATTGGTTTGGATTGGTTTGGATTGGTTTGGATTGGTTTGGATTGGTTTGGATTGGTTGGATTGGTTTGGATTGGTTTGGATTGGATTGGATTGGTTTGGATTGGTTTGGATTGGTTTGGTTGGTTTGGATTGGTTTGGATTGGTTTGGATTGGTTTGGATTGGTTTGGATTGGTTTGGATTGGTTTGGATTGGTTTGGATTGGTTTGGATTGGATTTGGTTTGGATTGGTTTGGATTGGTTTGGATTGGTTTGGATTGGTTTGGATTGGTTTGGATTGGTTTGGATTGGTTTGGTTGGTTTGGATTGGTTTGGTTGGTTTGGATTGGTTTGGATTGGTTTGGATTGGTTTGGATTGGTTGGTTGGATTGGTTTGGATTGGTTTGGTTGGTTTGGATTGGTTTGGATTGGTTTGGATTGGTTTGGATTGGTTTGGATTGGTTTGGATTGGTTTGGATTGGTTTGGTTGGTTTGGGATTGGTTTGGTTTGGTTGGTTTGGATTGGTTTGGATTGGTTTGGATTGGTTTGGATTGGTTTGGATTGGATTTGGATTGGTTTGGTTGGTTTGGATTGGTTTGGTTGGTTTGGATTGGTTTGGATTGGTTTGGATTGGTTTGGATTGGTTTGGATTGGTTTGGATTGGTTTGGATTGGTTTGGTTGGTTTGGTTGGTTTGGATTGGTTTGGTTGGTTTGGATTGGTTTGGATTGGTTTGGTTGGTTTGGTTGGTTTGGATTGGTTTGGATTGGTTTGGATTGGTTTGGATTGGTTTGGTTGGTTTGGATTGGTTTGGATTGGTTTGGATTGGTTTGGATTGGTTTGGTTGGTTTGGTTGGTTTGGATTGGTTTGGATTGGTTTGGATTGGTTTGGATTGGTTTGGATTGGTTTGGTTGGTTTGGATTGGTTTGGATTGGTTTGGGATTGGTTTGGATTGGTTTGGATTGGTTTGGATTGGTTTGGATTGGTTTGGATTGGTTTGGATTGGTTTGGATTGGATTGGTTTGGATTGGTTTGGATTGGTTTGGATTGGTTTGGTTGGTTTGGATTGGTTTGGTTGGTTTGGATTGGTTTGGTTTGGATTGGTTTGGATTGGATTGGTTTGGTTGGTTTGGATTGGTTTGGATTGGTTTGGATTGGTTTGGATTGGTTTGGATTGGTTTGGATTGGTTTGGATTGGTTTGGATTGGTTTGGATTGGTTTGGATTGGTTTGGATTGGTTTGGTTGGTTTGGATTGGTTTGGATTGGTTTGGATTGGTTTGGTTGGTTTGGATTGGTTTGGATTGGTTTGGATTGGTTTGGATTGGTTTGGATTGGTTTGGATTGGTTTGGATTGGTTTGGATTGGTTTGGATTGGTTTGGTTGGTTTGGATTGGTTTGGATTGGTTTGGATTGGTTTGGATTGGTTTGGTTGGTTTGGATTGGTTTGGATTGGTTTGGTTTGGATTGGTTGGTTGGATTGGTTTGGATTGGTTTGGATTGGTTTGGATTGGTTTGGATTGGTTTGGATTGGTTTGGATTGGTTTGGATTGGTTTGGTTGGTTTGGATTGGTTTGGATTGGTTTGGATTGGTTTGGATTGGTTTGGATTGGTTTGGATTGGTTTGGATTGGTTTGGATTGGTTTGGATTGGTTTGGATTGGTTTGGATTGGTTTGGATTGGATTTGGATTGGTTTGGATTGGTTTGGATTGGTTTGGATTGGTGGTTGGATTGGTTGGTTGGTTTGGTTGGTTTGGATTGGTTTGGATTGGTTTGGATTGGTTTGATTTTGTTTGGATTTGATTTGGATTGGTTTGGATTGGTTTGGATTGGTTTGGATTGGTTTGGATTGGTTTGGATTGGTTTGGATTGGTTTGGATTGGTTTGGATTGGTTTGGATTGGTTTGGATTGGTTTGGTTGGTTTGGATTGGTTTGGATTGGATTTGGATTGGATTTGGATTGGATTTGGATTGGATTTGGATTGGATTTGGATTGGATTTGGATTGGATTTGGATTGGATTTGGATTGGATTTGGATTGGATTTGGATTGGATTTGGATTGGATTTGGATTGGATTTGCATTGGATTTGGATTTGGATTGGATTTGGATTGGATTTGGTTGGGATTTGGATTGGATTTGGATAAAGTTTGAATTTAATTTGGATTGGATTTGCTTTTTTTTATTTGTTTGATGATTGGATTGTCTAAGCAGTAATTTCGAGAAAAATGTTTATCTGTTTGTGGAAAATTAAATTCATCTCTTTAATTATAATTAATCATTCCTTCCAAAACTGGTCCTTTCTCTTTTACAAACCATTCTGCAAACTATTCAATCACTAAATAAAAATTGAAATGTTTTGATTTCAGTGTTTCCACCACAGTTCGCATACTTCCATACTCAACCAACGGATGTGAGATTTTCTCCCAATTACGTTGAAGAACCTTAAAAAATGTTTAAACTTCATGTAACCCCAACTAATTTGATTTGAAATGCATTTCGCACCAGTTACGATTAATTTTTTTGTAGCAATGTGAAGTCTGCCAAAGTAAAGTTTAGTTATATAAAGATTAAATTTGACTTCAATCAGATTTTTTATATTTTTAAAGAAAAATTGATGATTCTTCAGAATAGAAAACGACTCTTTTATTGAACAAAATGAACTCCAAAACAAAATTACTTAAGCTTAGAGTTATACCTTTTTTAAACGGCATAGAAGATCTGTTCGTTGCAATAAGAACGTCGATTGACGTCATTTTTACGGTTGCAGTTTCATTTTCTGGCACTCAAATAATTTATAACACTACTAAAGATGCCCTGAAGATGAAATAAGTTTGATAAGCATGTTTATCGAGTAATCGTGAATACCGAAATGTGAAGAAACGTATTTTACGAAGAATGTTTCAGACAATCTAAGTATGAGGATAAAAATTATTGCCATCATCAGCGCATTACGATGTAATCTATTAATCCCTTTACAAGCTCTGGTTGTTTGCGCAGAAGTTTCACACCCAGATTCGCCTCCCACCAAATTTTCACCTCGCCCCGCCCTGTTTGTTTATTTTCCGCTAGATCGTTGAATGTCGATTTTTATGTTTCCAACCAGACATGCGAATGCCACCGAACAGGCAAGTAAAAATCATAAAATGTGCCCCATAAAAATACTCGACCTGGCTCCCGAGACTTCGGTCTAGGTAAGAGGTAGGCACTTTCACGCCTTAACGGCTCTCTGGCGTCGAACTTTCCCGCTTCGAAGAGAAGACTCCCCGGATGTTTCTGTGGGTAGTGTCCTTTGGAATTCGAATGGGAGATTTCATTGCCAGTGGATGCTGTCTTGAGTGCTTCTTATGACGGGATGTGCGGCAGTGGACACGAACCGGAGCAAAGGATATGTTTTGCTAGTTTATGAGAGTTGTCATTGCGAACATTCGAGATGAGGAATTTGATGTACGTCGTTTGCGGACAAATTTATGTGAATCGTTTATATGCAAAATTGGTTGTTCTTCATAGAGTAGTTCTTATTGCTTTCATTACATTAACATTCTTCAACTGTAAAAAAAGATATATAATTAGGTTAGAAGTTCTGTTTTATTTCTGATAAATCGAGATTTTTTTTTTTAGATTTTAATTAATTTATTGCCAAACCTAAGATGGTGGATTCAATTCCTGGTCCGGACGAAGGAATATTTTAAATAATAACAAGAGAAGTGCACCTAAAACACATAAGTTTAATTGTCGTAAAGTAATGAGCATGCAAAAAGTTTATAAGTTTATAGGCAGCGACATAAAAAGGATTGAGACTCGCTAAGGTTGAAGCTCAATAGTTCTCTTCTTATGATACAAAATAATAGCTTATAGACCCGCCTACATTTTGTCTTATAAGTTTTATTTCATCGGAAAAGTTGCTTGTGGCTTAGCGATCTCTGTTTCAAATTCCCATAAAATGATGAGCACATAATCACATGTCACCGAAATCTTGCATTTCATTAGTAGGTGGTGTGGCTATTTCCAAGAAATTTTGGTAATTAAATGTTTAGGCTCGTTCGTTTGATTACTAAACGAATTATGGAATCAAATTTCGCTAGAAACGGAACTGAAGCACTGCAATGAAATATTGTTCTAAGAATTTAAATTAATTAGCCAATCATCTTAGACTGCCCAAAATTCATTATAATTGAAAACATATTCTCATTCGTTATCCTTACCTCAGATCGCTGCTATTTCAAATCGACCGATCAAATTACAAACCTAGACACAACTTTTCCCACACCGAAAACGATTTTCGCCGTCTCGGCCCTCATTCGTAGTTTCGTCTGGTCGCCCTTGACAGTCTGCCCACTAAAGCTCCCCCTTCGCATTGGGTCTGGCCGGCACGAAACAAAACGTCCAGACTTCTTTCCGCTGAGCTGTTTCTCAACCTGCATTCGTCAAGATTCGGATCCATTTTCCTACCCACCGAAGTCAACGGTCGTCTGAGCCAGGTTGAAGTCGACCCATCCATGATGGATTATTCAGCGTATTATGGAGCACAATTTACATAAAAAATCAATTATAAACTTTGCCCACTGCTTTTGGGAGCGCCCGTTGGCTCAGTTGTGCGACTTGGTGAAGAAATTCGAACGGCTAACGAACGAAGAGGAGGAGTCGGAGTCCGACGATGATGGCGTAATAATCCGTACCGTCGATGAAAGTTTCCTCCCGGAGGGAATATTACTTCTTGCGTACTCTGACGCCGGGGCAACCCGCATCAAGTCTATTGGATGAGTTTCTCAGGAAGATGGAAACACAATTCGGTCAGTTCTTGAGAAGCCGGGTTGTTGCCAACGGGTACGTAACACAGGTGCGTGTAGGGGGATGGAAATTCCCAGTCAATCGCGTAACTGCAAAGCAATTAAGTTTTTTTTCTTCTTCATTGGCACTACATCTAAGACTGTGTACTTCTTCTGTTTTTGGTCACACGTAATAAACATTTTCAACAAGTGGCAGTAAGCAGATCAATATTAAGTAAAATTTCTGCAATGTTATGGAACTTCACGTTATGGAATTTCAGACTCATCTCATTAATCATAGTAAAATTTCTGATTTTCAACACTTCCCTACAAACAGAGAGCTTAGGTAAGCACGTAAGGTTGTCAGACGTTGATGAGAGGGTCAACTGTTTTGTGATTCTGTTGGAGAAAAGAGATCTCGTTTAAACGGCAGGCTGTCCTTACCTTAACCTTACCAAATATTATCCCAACACGAGTGCAATAATAGTAGAAAAACGTCTTGAACACATAAAAATAATAATAAACATTTTTTTCTTAGCTTTCATAAGTTAACTTTCACAACTTTTTTTTAATGATTTCCATTTAATTCCACCACGTTTTGTAATCTTATTTCGACCTTAACTGTGAGGCCGTCTTCAGCTTCTCGTATCTGACTTGAGTTTTCAAGTACGAGACACTGAAGACGACCTCACAGTTGAGGTTAAAATACGTTTCTACAAAGATTGCAAAACGTGGTCAAAATAAATGGAAAGTACTTATCTCGTCTAATGACGGAGTTGAAGACATTCCTATAAAAGAGCTTGCATAATTTTTCTCAATTTTTTTTATTTTTTAAGGATTTTAGAAATAAAATCTCATTTCAATAAATATCCAAAACCAATAATGTTCTGGCAGGATCCCTCAAACATTACTTGTGTCCAGGCTCTGAACATTTAGATACCCTCAGGAGCTTGGTCAGCATTCATTATGGTTTTATTAATTGTTATAAGATACTACACACTTAAAATAAATCGCCGACTTCGGTAAAATTTTACCGAAATCTCAACCGCTGAACTGTTCGGTAAATTATTTTACTGATTTCCGGTGATTTGGACAGTTGAGCAATGGGAAAATTACAAAAATCTGTAAATTAATTTACCGAACAGTTCAAGCGAGTTGAGATTTCGGTAAAATTTACCGAATACTGTAAAATGAGCTAAGTGTGTATAAGTTATAAGACTAACGAGCTCTCATGCCTGAAGAGAGCAAACCGAAGACAATATTAGGTAGAGAATCGGAAAAGGCCGTATGCTTCGTGGAAGGCAGCGTACACAGGCTTTTCGCAGTTGAAGAGGACCTGAGGGCGCTGAACGTTCAGGGCGATTAAAGGCGATTGTCCCAAGATCGAGTTCAATGGCGTAGGATACCCCATTCGGTGTAGGCTCATTGAGGAGGAATTGTAGCCCATCAAGTGGTAAATTCTACCAAAATCAGATATACTCAAAGAATGTGAAGAAATTAATTTAAATTGCGTTTAAGATACGTTTAAAAGTGAACCATTAGCGTTCCGTGTATGCTTAGGACGTTTAAGTTGACCGTTGTCGGAATGACTCCACTGGAAACAGCAGCTCACATTGGAATCTGTATTCGAGTTATGTTTGATGTTGACCCAGTAGCGAATCCATGTTTACCCTTCGTAAGTATTTTTCTTTCCGTTGCTTTTGACATTTTCCACAAACAAATTTCCGTATTGCAGTACGTAACCCATTTCGGCCGACTGAATATGTTTTGTTTTCCGAACCTCTTTCACAGCTCAGTACCAAGCGAACAAAGCACAGTCATTTTTCATGTTGGCTTTTCACTGGCTCACGGCGATGAGCAAGGTAAGCATGTTTTCGCTACATATCTTATCATGCTCCAAATTGCCATGATGGGAAATCTTTACGCTTGGTTTGGGAAAAGCTTCCTGTTTGTCGAACATTCCCCAGGAAAATTCGTTGCATGGGACTAACTTATCGAAGGAGGTAAATTAATTATCGTGTTCTCGTGCAAAAACTAGGAAAAATTAAAAATGAAGGAAAAGTTGGAAAACGAAAACCAAGTTACTTGGTTTGAACCAAGATGAATACACAGCTAGGTGTTCCAATCTGCCAAATTCACGATTCAGCCATCTTGGATTTTAGTATGGAAGAGCCAGCCGGTTTGTTTATGTTTTGCACCGAAAATGAATTTTTCACCCCCGCCTTCTTCTCGTCCATAAACTGGGCAGATTGAAACACCTAGTGGTGTATTCATCTTGGTTTGAACTAAGAAGTGCTATATTTTTATTTGCAGTTACAATGGACAAAAGAAAAATAGATGACAATTATCGAAGGAACTCCATACTGAGAACGAGAAATATTGGATTCGATCCTTTTGTCTTCCATTTACTCAACTAGCTCTCTATTCATGGCAATGGCAAAAGGATTTAGCCTAATCCCTTTTCCTTCTTTTATTGAACCTTCTGTACATTCCGGTTCGTCTCGGCATCTAAGCACCATTCAACGAGCACGCAAACAACAATCCCATCATCAATTTTCGCACATAATAGCTTTTACTAAGCATACTTAGTCTCGCCCTGGAAGAAAGTTATTATTGAAATCATCACCATTCAATATGTACTTCGTGACAATCAAAATAAGGCTTATCTTTATTCGAAACTAGTCAAACCTGCCCGATCTCGTTCGGGTTGTTTTTTTTTCGACCAAACTGTCAATCCTGTATTCGATTGCAGCGTCGCCTTCTAGATTGATTTCAGTTGCAGGTTGATGGTTTTCTTCAGAAATCATAAAAAACGTTGAATTTTGATTTTTTCAACTTTCCCGATGATTTATTTCTTTTTATTACTAATCTTGCAAATCGATAAACCCGTTCATGAGCTACAATGCCTCAAAGGAAAAGCAAACTCATTTTTATATATACAAAAACAAAGAGAAAAAAAGAAAAGATATAAGAAGAAGATAGAATATAAATTGATGGTATCGAAGGATGGAAATGATACTTCCGTACATTGTTTTTGCATTCTGAATCTGAATAAGTTACCGTGATGAGAAGATAAATTGATCTGAGGGTCGACATTGATCGCAGACCACTAACAAACTTAGTCGCGAGTACTTTTAATATTGTATTGATTGCATCGCTCATAAAAAATCTAATCCTCCGCTTATTTTTAGTCGCAACGAAAAATAAGTGGCAGATAGTCGCCTAAGAAAAACATGCCTCCAGAAAAAAAGCTACTTTGATATGCTTGAAAATGTGGCTGCCAAGTGGTGGATCCTAGCAATGAATACTTTGATAGTACGTGCTATTTGTACTGCGGATAAATTTTCCACATCTATGGAAGCCTTGGAAAATGATCACGAAGGTTATCATTTTGTTGCAAGGCACAACATCTTTATTAATACTGAGTTAGATGTTTATATATTATAATATATTTGTCAAATTTTTAAAACTCTTCAAATCTTTGAATCTTCAAATTTTTGAATCTTCAAATCTTCAAATCTTTAAATCTTTAGAATCTCAAAACTTCAAATCTCCAGATCTTCAAATCTTCAAATCTTCAAATCCTTAAATCTCAAATCTTCAAATCATAAAATCGCCAAATCATCAAATCGCCAAATCGCCAAATCTTCAAATCATCAAACCTTCAAAACTTCAAATCTTCAAATATTCATATAATCATTTTTTCAAACTTTCAAATCTTGAAACCTACGAATCTCTAAATCTTCAAGTCTTTGATTCTCCGAAGTTTTGAATCTTTAAATCTACTAATTTTCAAATCAATAAATTTTCAAAACTCCAAATCTTCAAATCTTCAAACCATTTAATCTTCAAATCTTCAAATCATTTAATCTTTAAATCTTCATAGATTCAAATCTTCAAATCTTCAAATCTACAAATTTTCAAATTTTCTAATCTTCAAATCTTCAAATCTTAAAATCTTCAATTCTTAAAATCTTCAAATCTTCAAATCTTCAAATCTTCAAATCTTCAAATCTTCAAATCTTCAAATCTTCAAATCTTCAAATCTTCAAATCTTCAAATCTTCAAATCTTCAAATCTCCAAATCTTCAAATTTCCAAATCTCCAAATCTTCAAATCTTCAAATCTTCAAATCTTCAAATCTTCAAATCTTCAAATCTTCAAATCTTCAAATCTTCAAATCTTCAAATCTCCAAATCTTCAACTCTTCAAATCATCAAATCTTCAAATCTTCAAATATTCAAATCTTCAAATCATCAAATCTTTAAATCTTCAAATCTTCAAATCTTCAAATCTTCAAATCTTCAAATCTTCAAATCTTCAAATCTTCAAATCTTCAAATCTTCAAATCTTCAAATCTTCAAATCTTCAAATCTTCAAATCTTCAAATCTTCAAATCTCCAAATCTTCAAATCTTCAAATTTCCAAATCTCCAAATCTTTAAATCTTTGAATCTTCAAGTTTTCAAATCTTCAAATCTCCAATTCTTCAAATTTCCAAATCTCCAAATCTTTAAATCTTCAAATCTTCAAGTTTTCAAATCATCAAATCATCAAATCTTCAAATCTTCAAATCTTCAAATCTCCAAATCTCCAAATCTTCAAATCTTCAAATCTTCAAATCTTCAAATCTTCAAATCTTCAAATCTTCAAATCTTCAAATCTTCAAATCTTCAAATCTTCAAATCTTCAAATCTTCAAATCTTCAAATCTTCAAATCTTCAAATCTCCAAATCTTCAAATCTTCAAATCTCCAAATCTCCAAATCTCCAAATTTTCAAATCTTCAAATCTTCAAATTTTCAAATCTCCAAATCTTTAAATCTTTAAATCTTCAAATTTCCAAATCTTCAAATCTTTAAATCGCCAAATCGTCAAATCTTCAAATTATCAAATCTTCAAATATTCATATATGTAATCATATTTTCAAATCTTCAAATCTTGAAACCTTCGAATCTTAGAATCTTCAAATTTCTTCATATCTTCGAATCTTCAAATCTACATATCACCACTAATCTTCAAATCATTGAATTTTCATATTTTCAAATTTTCAAATTTTCAAATCTTCAAATCTTCAAATCTTCAAATCTTCAAATCTTAATATCTTCACATCTTCAAATCTTCAAATCTTCAAATCTTCAAATCTTCAAATCTTCAAATCTTCAAATCTTCAAATTCTTCAAATCTTCAAATTCTTCAAATCTTCAAACCTACTTCAAATCTTCAAATCTTCAAATCTTCCAATCTTCAAATCTTCAAATCTTCAAATCTTCAAATCTTCAAATCTTCAAATCTTCAAATTTTCAAATCTTCAAATCTTCAAATCTTCAAATCTTCAAATCTTCGAATCTTCAAATGCTTAAATCCTCAAATCTTCAAATCTTCAAATCTTCAAATCTTCAAATCTTCAAATCTTCAAATCTTCAAATCTTCGAATCATTAAATCTTCTCATCATTAATTTTTCAAATCTTCAATTCCTAAAATCTTCAAATATTCAAATCTTCAAATCTTTAAATCTTCAAATTTTCAAGTCTACAAATTTTGCAATCTTCAGTTCTTCAAATCTCAAGTCTTCATATCATCAAATCTTCAAATCTTCAAAATTTTTGAATCTTCAAATCTTCCAATCTCCAGATCTTCAAATCTTTGAATCTTCAAATCTCAAATCTTCAAATCTTCAAATCTTCAAATCTTCGAATCTTCAAATCTTCAAGTCTTCAAATCTTCAAATCTTCAAATCTTCAAATTTTCCAATCTTCAAATCTTCAAATCTTTAAATCTTTAAATCTTCAAATCTCTTCAAATCTTCAAATTTTCTAATCTTCAAATTCTCAAATATTAAAATTCTCAAATATTAAAATTCTCAAATATTAAAATCTTTGAATCTTCAAATCTCAAATCTTCGAAACTCTTCAAATCTTTGAATTTTCAAATTCTGAAGTCTTCAAATCTTCAAATGTACAAATCTTCAAATCTTCAAATCTTAAAATCTCTAAAGCTTCAAATCTTCAAATCTTCAAACATTCAAATCATCAAATCTTCAAATCATTTTATCTTCAAATCATCTAAACTTCAAATCTTCAAATTTCTGCAAATCTTCAAATCTTCAAATCATCATATCGCCAAATCTTCAAATAGCCAAATCGCCAAATCTTCAAATCATCAAACCTTCAAAGCTTCAAATCTTTAAATCATCAAACCTTCAAACCTTCAAATCTTCAAATATTCAAATAATCATATTTTCAAAGCTTCAAATCTTCAAACCTTCGAATCTCTAAATATTCAAGTCTTTTATTCTTCGAAGTTTTGAATCTTCAAATCTTCAAATATTGTTATCAAATCATTAAATCTTCTCATCATTAAATTTTCAAATCTTCAATTCCTCAAATCTTCAAATATTCAAATCTTCAAATCTTCAAATCTTCAAATCTTCAAATCTTCAAATCTTCAAATCTTCAAATCTTCAAATCTTCAAATCTTCAAATCTTCAAATCTTCAAATCTTCAAATCTTCAAATCTTCAAATCTTCAAATCTTCAAATCTTCAAATCTACAAATCTACAAATCTAAAATTCTTCAAATTTTCAAATCTTCAAATCTTCAAATCTTCAAATCTTCAAATCTTCAAATCTTCAAATCTTCAAATCTTCAAATCCTCTTATCCTCAAATCTTCAAATCTTCAAATCTTCAAATCTTCAAATCTTCAAATCTTCAAATCTTCAAATCTTCAAATCTTCAAATCTTCAAATCATTAAATCTTCTCATCATTAAATTTTCAAATCTTCAATTCCTAAAATCTTCAGATATTCAAATCTTAAAATCTTTAAATCTTCAAATTTTCAAGTCTACAAATTTTGCAATCTTCAATTCTTCAAATCTCAAGTCTTCATATCTTAAAATCTTCAAATCTTCAAAATTTTTGAATCTTCAAATCCTCAAATCTTCAAATTTTCAAATTTTCAAATCCTCAAATCGTCAAATCCTCAAATCTTCAAATCTTCAAATCTTCAAATTTTAAAAATTTCAAATCTTCAAATCTTCGAATTCTCAAATCTTCAAATCTTCAAATCTTCGAATCCTCAAATCCTCAAATCCTCAAATCCTCAAATCCTCAAATCCTTAAATCTTCAAATCTTCAAATCTTCAAATCTTCAAATCCTCAAATTTTCAAATCTTCAAATCTTCGAATCATTAAATCTTCTCATCATTAATTTTCAAATCTTCAATTCCTAAAATCTTCAAATATTCAAATCTTCAAATCTTTAAATCTTCAAATTTTCAAGTCTACAAATTTTGCAATCTTCAGTTCTTCAAATCTCAAGTCTTCATATCATCAAATCTTCAAATCTTCAAAATTTTGAATCTTCAAATCTTCCAATCTCCAGATCTTCAAATCTTCGAATCTTCAAATCGTCAAATCTTCAAATCTTCAAATCTTCAAATCTTCGAATCTTCAAATCTTCAAATCTTCAAATCCTCAAACCTTCAAATCTTCAAAATTTTCAAATCTTCAAATCTTCAAATCTTCAAATCTTCAAATCTTCAAATTCTCAAATCTTCCAATCTTCAAATCTTCAAATCTTTTCAAATCTTCAAATTCTCAAATCTTCAAATCTTTAAATCTTCAAATCTCAAATCTTTAAAACTCTTCAAATCTTTGCATCTTTAAATCTTCAAATCTTCACATCTACAAATTCTCAAGTCTTCAAATCTTCAAATCTTCGAAACTTCAAATCCTCAAATTTTAAAATCTCTAAAGCTTCAAATGTTGAAATCTTCAAGCATTCAAATCATCAAATCTTCAAAAAAAAAATTATCTTAAAATCATCTAAACTTCAAATCTTCAAGTTTCTTCAAATTTTCAAATCTTCCAATCATCATATCGCCAAATCTTTAAATCGCCAAATCCTTAAATCGCCAAATCTTTTAATCGCCAAATCTTTAAATCTTCAAACCTTCAAACCTTGAAATCTACAAATCTTTAAATCATCAAACCTTCAAACCTTCAAATCTTCAAATATTCAAATAATCATATTTTCAAACCTTCAAATCTTCAAACCTTCGAATCTCTAAATATTTAAGTCTTTTATTCTTCGAAGTTTTGAATCTTCAAATCATCAAAACCATCAAATCATTAAATCTTCGCATCATTAAATTTTCAAATCTTCAATTCCTCAAATCTTCAAATATTCAAATCTTCAAATCTTCAAATCTTCAAATCTTCAAATCTTCAAATCTTCAAATCTTCAAATCTTCAAATCTTCAAATCTTCAAATCTTCAAATCTTCAAATCTTCAAATCTTCAAATCTTCAAATCTTCAAATCTTCAAATCTTCAAATCTTCAAATCTTCAAATCTTCAAATCTTCAAATCTTCAAATCTACAAATCTACAATTCTCAAATCTTAAAATCTTCAAATCTTCAAATCTTCAAATCTTCAAATCTTCAAATCTTCAAATCTTCAAATCTTCAAATCTTCAAATCTTCAAATCCTCAAATCCTCAAATCTTCAAATCTTCAAATCTTCAAATCTTCAAATCTTCAAATCTTCAAATCTTCAAATCTTCAAATCTTCAAATCATCAAATCTTCTCATCATTAAATTTTCAAATCTTCAATTCCTAAAATCTTCAAATATTCAAATCTTAAAATCTTTAAATCTTCAAATTTTCAAGTCTACAAATTTTGCAATCTTCAATTCTTCAAATCTCAAGTCTTCATATCTTAAAATCTTCAAATCTTCAAAATTTTTGAATCTTCAAATCTTCAAATCTTCAAATCTTCAAAATTTCAAATCTCCAAATCTTCAAATCTTCAAATCATATCAAATCTTCAAATCTTTAAATCTTCAAATCTTCAAATTTTCAAATTTTCAAATCTCCAAATTTTTAAATCCTCAAATTTTCAAATCTTTAAATCTTCAAATCTTCAAATCTTCAAAACTTTAAAATCTACAAATCTTCAAATCTTCAAATCTTCAAATTTTCAAATCTCCAAGTCTACAAATTTTGCAATCTTCAAATCTTCAAATCTCAAGTATTCATATCTTCAAATCTTCAAATCTTCAAATCTTCAATCTTCAAATCTTCAAAATTTTCAAATCTTCAAATCTTCAAATCTTTTAATCGCCAAATCGCCAAATTATCAAATCTTCAAATCTCCAAATAATCAAATAATCATATTTTCAAACCCTCAAAATCTTTAAGTCTTTGATTCTTCGAAGTTTTGAATCTTCAAATCTTTAAATCTTCTTATCTTCAAATCATTAAATCTTCTGATACCAAAATTTTCAAATCTTAAAATCTTCAAATCTCTTCAAATCTTCAAATCTTCAAATCTTCAAATCCTCAACTCTTCAAATCTTCAAATCTACAAATCTTAAAATTTTTAAATCTTCAAATATTCAAATCTTCAAATCTACAAACCTTCAAATTTTTAAATCTTCAAATCTTCAAATCTACAAATTGTCAAATCTTCAAATCTTCAAAACTTCAAATCTTCAAATCCTCAAATCTTCAAATCTTCAAATCTTCAAATCTTCAAATCTTCAATCTTCAAATCTTCAAAATTTTCAAATCTTCAAATCTTCAAATCTGCAAATCTGCAAATCTTCAAATTCTCAAATCTTCCAATATTCAAATCTTCAAACATTCAAATCATCAAATCATTTAAATCATCAAATCGTAAAATCTTCAAATTTTCAAAATTCCAAATCCTTAAATCTTCAAATCATCAAATATTCAAATATTCAAATCTTCAAATCTTCAAATCTTCAAATCTTCAAATCTTCAAATCTTCAAATCTTCAAATCTTCAAATCTTCAAAGCTTCAAATCTTCAAATCTTCAAATCTTCAAATCTTCAAATCTTCAAATCTTCAAATCTTCAAATCTTCAAATCTTCAAATCTTCAAATCTTTAAATCTCCAAATTTTCAAATTTTCATATCTTCAAATCTTCAAATCCTCAAATCTTTAAGTCTTCAAATCTTCAAATCTTTAAATTACCGTATTTTTAAATCTGCAAATCTTCAAATCTCTTCAAATTTTCTAATCATCAAATTCTAAAATATTCAAATCTTTAAATCTTCAAATCTCAAAACATCAAAATTCTTCAAATCTTTGAATCTCCAAATCTTTAAATCTCGAAATTTTTAAATCTTCAAATTCTCAAGTCTTCAAATCTTCAAATCTTCAAATTTTTTAATTTCCAGATCATCAAATCTTCAAATATTCAAATCTTTAAGTCTTCAAATCTTTAAACCTTTGTATCTTTGAATTTTCAAATTTTCAAATCTTCAAATCTTCAAATCTTCAAATCTTTTAATCGCCAAATCTTCAAATTATCAAATCTTCAAATCTCCAAATAATCAAATAATCATATTTTCAAACCCTCAAAATCTTCTAGACTTTGATTCTTCGAAGTTTTGAATCTTCAAATCTTTAAATCTTCTTATCTTCAAATCATTAAATCTTCTGATCATTAAATTTTCAAATCTTTAAATCTTCAAATCTTCAAATCTTCAAATCTTCAAATCTTCAAATCTTCAAATCTTCAAATCTTCAAATCTTCAAATCCTAATATTTTCAAATCTTCAAATCTTCAAATCTACAAATCTTCAAATTTTTAAATCTTCAAATCTTCGAATCTTCAAATCTTTAAATCTATAAATCTTCAAATATTAAAATCTTCAAATCTTGAAATCTTCAAATGATTAAATCTTCAAATCATCAAATCATATTTTCAAATCGCCAAATAATCAAATCAAACCATCAAACCTTCAAATCTTTAAAAATTCAAATAATCATATTTTCAAATCTTCAAATCTTCAAACCTTCGAATCTCTAAATCTTCAAGTCTTTGATTCTTCGAAGTTTTGAATCTTCAAATCTTTAAATCTTCTTATCTGCAAATCATTAAATCTTCAAATCATTGAATCTTTTTATTATGAGGTGAACCGGCCCACGGCCGAAAACCTCACTGATAAAGATGAAAATAACAATTCTTGTCATAAAGTTTTCAAATCTTTTTGTCTTCAAATAATCAAATCTTTGAATCTTCAAATCTTCAAATCATCAAATCTTCAAATCATCAAATCTTCGAATCATCATATCTTCAAATCTTTAAGCCATCAAATCTTCAAATTTTTAAATCTTCAAATCTTCAAAACTCTAAATCATAAAATCGCCAAATTTTCAAATTTTCAAATATTTTAATCTTCAATCATTCAAATCATCAAATCTTCAAATCTTTTAATCTTCAAATCTTCAAATCTTCAAATCTTCAAATTTTCAAACCATCAAATCTTCAAATCTTCAAATCTTCAAATCTTCAAATCTTTAAATCTTCAAATCTTCAAATCTTCAAATTACCAAATCTTCAAATCTTCAATTCATCAAATATTCAGATCTTTATTTTGTTAAATCTATTCTTTTAATCTTTAAATCCGAAAATCTCAAAATCCAAATACTTATGGCCTGGTTGCGAGCTACTCAGATAATCTCCGGTGGTGAATCTATCCTGAAAAATCTTTCTGGCGATTTGAAGAACTATGTAAATCCGAAGCCCTCCATACTTCAAGGGGTACCTGTGTCGAAGTCGCTCTATAGATTCTTGGATTTGGGTTAAAGGCGTCCCGACGTCCCAAACCCGGTACTTCAATGTATGCCGACTCGGTGGCAGAATCCCTCCGAACCCGATGTCCTATAGCCTTGAGCGGTTCAGCGCCCAATTAAAAAGCGGTTTACTTAGAAAGTCCCCGCGACGGCTCTATTCTACTTCGACATGAAGTGCTCAGGCGTTCTCGGATATTTGTATCATTTCCCGAGCAGACGAAAATAGCTCAATAATATCAAATGTTGATAAGATAGCAAAATGAGATATGGACTTGATTGATATAAGAGATAAAAGATCAGACGACAATATCAATATTTTGCACTGAAATATCACGAGGAGATCAAGTTATGCTATTTGTAATAAGTGATCAATATCATGTGCCATTAGTTTGTTCTTATCCATAGCATATCTTGATATTTAAATGATATTTTGGTGCAAATTTTTGATATTGTTGCCTGTTCTTTTATCTCTTATATCAATCAAGTCCATATCATGTTTTGTTATTCTGTTCATGGCTTCTGCCCGGGTTTCACAGCAGCAACAACATGATTTGCGTTATCGCTCTACACACACCGTTTCACATAATTTCGTCTGTTTACATTTCCCTTACAATGTTGTCTTACCTATTTCGTTCCGCAACGCAGCTTAGATCGCAGTTTTTTAGCTTGAGTTTTTTAGTTTGTGAAGATGAAGGAAGCCTACATCATACTGACAAGGGAAACTAAGAAGATCGGACTCGTTATCAATATATCTTAGCTTAGCTTAGCTTAGACTGACTGTACATATCAATGGTTGCTACTCCGTGATTGATCAGAGCTGGTGCAAATTGCACTTCGATCCAAGTGAATAGTGGTTGGGGTTTACCATCTATTCTCGAAGTGCACGTTTCAGCAGCTCGCACATGTTGATCAATAACGGCGCCGGCCAAGTCCTTACAGTCAGTTGGGAAAGGAAGGGAAGGTAGTGTGTGGTAATTGTTGCTACTAGAGACCGAGAATACCTCTGCATCTCCACAATTACCACGGGAAGGAAGTTTTGTTAGTTGGGTAGGGTAATCAGAAACATAGATCGGGATGCACCATGGAAAGTGATATGACCTATGAAACTTCTATTTTACTTTTGAATATTAGCATTTCCTTATCATGTTTAATTGTTCATCCTTCGCGAGTATAAACGATTAATCGCGCAAAATGAGCGATTGTGTATTTGAGTTTTGAATCGAGCGCCTGCAACATAATAATTTCTTCAACGCGAGGAAAGTATAAAAAGGACGGGCATGAATTTGAAAATAAGGAGAAAATCATGGCTGTTTAACCAAATTGATAATTATCGGAAAGCCAATGTCAATCAGCAACCCTTATTGAATCTCAACTTAAGGTTAAATAAGAATGCACAACTAGAAATGTATTGACAATTTTGATGTTTATTTTACATTTCGTTTACGTGTTTTTGTGTATGGGTTATGAGTTTCTATTTAGTTTTTTTTAATTTCAGTTTTTAGTTTTTTAAACATTTATACCAAATAAAAATCTAGCGCAGGAAGGGATTTTTAAGTGAACTGAAACTCATTCAAGTAATTAATAAATTTTCCTTATCAAATATCGTTGTGTGAATTTAAAACCAAATTATTTCAATTAATGCTTATTTTCGTTCTTTCCATAACTGTTACAAGTGTTCTGTTGTCTTACTCAAGAATTGCAAAAGTATTTTTTTACTGGAATGACAGTCCATGAGATAGAATGTTAAACTGTTGAATTACACGGGTTTTGTTCGTGTATTTATTATTATGTTAACATGTGCGTGATCTCTTGGTCAGAATCTGCTAGTGGATTTACAACCATGTTAGAGAACAAATAGGACGCTCAGGAAATGGTGAGACGGATCTTCTTCCATCTCAGCACATTGAACTCAAATCCGGAAGTGTCGTAACAAATTGGGAATTTATTACAGCGTTCGATCCAATGCACAGTTTAGGTGAATATTTCAAAAGCTTACCTAATTTCCGGGTACACAAGCTGAAAATACGTTTTTTTCACAAACTGACAGTTACAAAGCTTGCAGGGAAAATAGCCCTTTGTTGACAACTGACACAATTTTCGTTTCAAGCACTTCACACTTAAATCATTTCACAGATTTCGGTGAATTTTGCTTCAATTCACCGAAATCTCAACAGCAGATTTGTTCGGTAATTATTTCACCGATTTTCTGCCAATCGGACTCGTTATCAATATATCAAAGACAAAGTACATGAATGGAAAGGCTTAAGAGGGGCATTGCTAACCACCAGCCACAAGTTTAGTATCTATGTAATTGGGAAGTTCACGTAGTGGTGGCCGTCAAAAACGTTGGCCGGGCAAGTATCCAGAATGTAGGAGAATTACCCAGTGAAACTGCTTCTGAATAGTGATTCGGTGGGCACAAGAAAGCGAGGGGCATTACGAGTAAAAAGGATAGATCAGGACCATCCGTAGACTGCGGGGCTTGCAGTGTTTAACAACCATGGTCTGAGTGAAATGCTGAATTTCGTTATGCACAGGCTACTCTAACCTTAGTTTAATTTAAATAAATAAAATAATGATATTGGAAGCAACGCTATTCGCATTTTATATCTGACGAATTTTCATGATAGAGAAAAGCGAACTCTTTGCTAGAAATGATCAACCACCCCCCATTCTACGGCGCTTCACATGCTTTCAAGCTCCACGCGGAATTATTTCAAAATTTATCATATCCAGCACGGCTTTACAACCGTACGAGAGGGGCGTAATTTGTCTGGCTGTCGCAGCGAGTTATCCCCATCCATCCGTGACATCAAACGAACCGAGAGATTTTCACATAAATTTCTCCAAACGACCGCGAACGGGACGGGTAGGTAAAACTCATAATTCGATCCTCCGCCATCTCACGCAGTCTAAATCTCAGTTTCGCTGCTTTATGTGTTATCTTCAAGCGCCGAGTAATTTCACATTAATTTACACAGAAAATCCATCATAAGGGATGGAAAGCCCTTCATCTAGTCATTCACACTCGTGCGGAGGTAGAACGTCATGAATGGCTTTGCCATCATGCGAAAACCGTTCTGACTGAACTGAAGCTGAGTTTTCCAGATATGAGGTAGGTCTCCTCTATCCAGTTTTTTCTGGCCCAAGCTGAATGATAATTTTGAATTATTGATTGAAATTGTCATTGTTTTCTCATTGAATGGAAATGATTTAGAATATTCGAGAGATTATCTAAATCGGGCCAGAAGTTCTCCACTTAATAAATATGGAAAATAACACGACTTTTCTTTTATTAACGTTGCATTCGGATAGTCCCAACTCGAACGGTTCCCACAAAAGACTGAAGTGGTTGACACCGAAGACTCGTACGGTGGTCATACGCATGCATTGTCACCCCGGTTCTGGATCTGGCAGGAAATTGTCCCTTTTGGCCTAACAAGCGCCTTCCGACCCATATTTCAATTTGCTCACAGATGGGAAGGAGCTCGCCTCCTCCAGGACGACAACATGCATGACGTATTCAGCTCAAAGCTCTTCTCCCACACGTGCACGGGCAGCACTTTGAGCCATACATCCGCAAAGAAATACGACCGGCCGCAGAGACAGACAGTGGAAATAAATTTTGCGCGAGATAAAATTTGTGTGCGATTTCCGTTTCGCACAGAGTAGGAAAACTTTATTCATATTTATTTTTTATGGCTCACTTTCATGGCTTCGTCTGGATCCGAAACGGCTTATTCCCAGCAGACGAAACAAGGCTTGCTGGTTGCCACACTCGAAGCTCCACACGTTTGTAGGGTATGTAGTTTGCATTCATTTTTAGGTGCAAATAGATACACCCCTTCGTTATTTGAATAATTTCTTTTAAACATTTTGAATATGTGTCAAATCAATAAAAGGCACTAAGAGCTTATTTAAATATTAAAATAATGTATTCATTTTACAGACCAATGCACGAAGAGAAATATTCATTGCAACAAATAAAATATAGAAGAATCTATTTTCCCTAATTAACGGAACCTTTATTTAGCTACCGTTTTCGTTCTGGTTCGAGATCTGTTCCACTCTCACTCGCTGCTTCCCATGATGATGCTGTTATGTTTTTATGATAAAAATTGTACAAGAAAATATAATCACAAAATGGTACTTGTTTTCGTTGCTCGTCGAGTCTGAGTCCTTACGTCCTCTGGTTGGTTGAATGGGGCTGGGTTTGAAAGGCGTTGTGCAGCATGGGTTGCGTGTGTATCGTTTCTCGAAAAAGGCAAACACAGCAGTAGTGCCACCTCAAACTGAAGGACACTTGCGGTGTGCGTGTGTATGTCGGTACTCGAGGTCAGAGCAATCAGATTAAATTTGGATGCCGTGGGCGCATTCGCTTCGGAGTTGCCATTAATGTTTAAAAAGTTTCGAATAATTGTTCATTACTTGCCAAGTTCTTTAAACCAGCTTAATGTAAACCCTTATCTGTTGGCTATGTGTTGAGACTTGAGAGTAAGTTTCCCCGCGTTAAAAACAATGCTTTCCTTAACGCAAAAAAAAAGTTTACCGGAAAAACATCGTAACAAGGAAAGTTTGTGTTCACAGGTGTGCTGCGCTCGGTGTTGTTGCAATTTTATTCATGTTACATCCACTATAATACGGACATAAGTTGAAGGCTACTTTAAAGACTTTGTCTGGAAGTTCGTCGTTTGCAGTCAAAATATGGGCTATTTTGTTCTGTGGGATGTCGAGATATGTAGCGTGTGTTTGGTTCCATCTCCATCCAAACTTATTTTCTACAAGGATTCTAATAGAATAGCTATATATTGTGGTGCGGTGTAGCTTTTGATGGCTTTCTTTGGAATCTCATTAACGTTTAAGTCAAATAAGCAAGTTCTTGATGCGATAGAGCATATGCGACGCTTTACTTCCGAGTAGAACAGAACACCATCTGACCTGACTGCCTCGGCGGTACCAATTTCAACCTCACCTACCCTTTTATCAACCAGTTATAGCCGGTCAGCGAATCTACAATCGGGCCTCACCACCAGTGCCTCAGTGATGCTCACCCAACCGGACACACAACCTCTCTTTCATTTATTTAGTTAACATCTAAACAGATAACACTGAATCAACAATTTGACGCCACAATGCACGGTTCGAGGCCGCATCTCTCCATCCTCGGATACGCCCCACGCTCGCCAAGTCGTTTTGCACCTGGTCTGCCCATCTCGCTCGCTGCGCTCCACGCCGTCGATCTTCGTACCTGCCGGATCGGAAGCGAACACCATCTTTGCAGGGTTGCTGTCCGGCATTCTTGCAACATGTCCTGCCCATCGTACCCTTCCGGCTTTAGATACCTTCTGGATACTGGGTTCGCCGTAGAGTTGGGCGAGCTCGTGGTTCATTCTTCGCCGCCACACACCGTCTTCTTGCACACCGCCAAAGATGGTTCTAAGCACCCGTCTCTCGAATACTCCGAGTGCTTGCAAGTCCTCCTCGAGCATTGTCCATGTTTCATGTCCGTAGAGGACTACCGGTCTTATTAACGTCTTGTACATGACACATTTGGTGAGGTGGCGAATCTTTTTCGACCGCAGTTTCTTCTGGAGCCCGTAGTAGGCCCGACTTCCACAGATGATGCGCCTTCGTATTTCACGACTAACGTTGTTGTCAGCCGTTAGCAAGGATCCGAGGTAGACGAATTCCTCGACCACCTCGAAGGTATCCCCGTCTATCGTAACACTGCTTCCCAGGCGGGCCCTGTCGCGCTCGGTTCCGCCCACAAGCATGTACTTTGTTTTTGACGCATTCACCACCAGTCCAACTTTTGTTGCTTCACGTTTCAGGCGGGTGTACAGTTCTGCCACCTTTGCAAATGTTCGGCCGACAATGTCCATGTCATCCGCGAAGCAAATAAATTGACTGGATCTGTTGAAAATCGTACCCCGACTGTTACACCTGGCTCTCCGCATGACACCTTCTAGCGCAATGTTGAACAATAGGCACGAAAGTCCATCACCTTGTCTTAGTCCCCGGCGCGATTCGAACGAACTGGAGTGTTCGCCCGAAATCTTCACCACAGTTTTGCACACCATCCACCGTTGCTTTGACCAGTCTGGTAAGCTTCCCAGGGAAGCTGTTCTCGTCCATAATTTTCCATAGCTCTACGCGGTCTATACTGTCGTATGCCGCCTTGAAATCAACGAACAGATGGTGCGTTGGGACCTGGTATTCACGGCATTTTTGAAGGATTTGCCGTACAGTAAAGATCTGGTCCGTTGTCGAGCGGCCGTCAACGAAGCCGGCTTGATAACTTCCCACGAACTCGTTCACTAATGGTGACAGACGACGGAAGATGATCTGGGATATCACTTTGTAGGCGGCATTAAGGATGGTGATCGCTCGAAAGTTCTCACACTCCAGTTTGTCGCCTTCCTTGTAGATGGGGCATATAACCCCTTCCTTCCACTCCTCCGGTAGCTGTTCGGTTTCCCAGATTCTGACTATCAGTATGTGCAGGCAAGTGGCCAGCTTTTCCGGGCCCATCTTGATGAGCTCAGCTCCGATACCATCCTTACCAGCTGCTTTATTGGTCTTCAGCTGTTGAATGGCATCCTTAACTTCCCTCAAGGTGGGGGCTGGTTGGCTTCCATCGTCCGCTGAACTGACGTAGTCATCTCCTCCGCTGCCTTGACTTTCACTGCCTGTACTCTCAGCGCCATTCAGATGTTCCTCGTAGTGCTGCTTCCACCTTTCGATCACCACACGTTCGTCCGTCAAGATGCTCCCATCCTTATCCCGGCACATTTCGGCTCGCGGCACGAAGCCTTTGCGGGATGCGTTGAGCTTCTGATAGAACTTGCGTGTATCTTGAGAACGGCACAGCTGTTCCATCTCCTCGCACTCCGCTTCTTCCAGGCGGCGTTTCTTCTCCTGAAAAGGCGGGTCTGCTGTCTCCGCTTCCGTCTATAACGTTCCACGTTCTGCCGGGTACCTTGCTGCAGCGCGACCGCCCGCGCTGCGTCCTTCTCCTCCAGAATCTGTCTGCACTCTTCGTCGAACCAATCGTTCCGTCGACTTCGACCCATATACCCGACGTTGTTCTCCGCTGCGTCGTTAATGGCTGCTTTAACTGTACTCCAGCAGTCCTCAAGAGGGGCCCCATAGAGCTCACCCTCTTCCGGCAACGCTGCCTCGAGATGCTGCGCGTATGCAGTGGCGACATCAGGTTGCTTCAGTCGCTCTAGGTCGTACCGCGGCGGTCGTCGGTACCGAACATTGTTGATGACGGATAGTTTTGGGCGCAGTTTAACCATCACCAGATAGTGGTCCGAGTCGATGTTAGCGCCACGATATGTCCTGACGTCGATAATGTCGGAGAAGTGCCGTCCATCAATCAGAACGTGGTCGATTTGTGATTCTGTCTGCAGTGGTGATCTCCAGGTGTACCGATACGGGAGGCTGTGTTGGAAGTAGGTGCTACGAATGGCCATATTCTTGGAGGCGGCGAAATCAATTAGTCGTAGGCCGTTTTCGTTCGTCAGCCGGTGAGCGCTGAACTTTCCAATAGTCGGTCTAAACTCCTCCTCTTGGCCAACCTGAGCGTTCAAATCTCCTTTGATGATTTTGACGTCGTGGCTTGGGCAGCTGACGTACTCACGTTCCAGCTGCGCGTAGAATGCGTCCTTATCATCATCAGTGCTTCCGGAGTGTGGGCTATGGACGTTGATTATGCTGAAGTTGAAGAACCGGCCTTTGATCCTCAACCTGCACATTCTTTCATTGACCACCACCCGATCACGCGCCTTTGCATATCGCCCATCACTATGAAAGCTGTTCCCAGCTCATGTGTGTTGCCGCAGCTCTGGTAGATGGTATGATTACCTCTAAACGTTCGCACCATTGATCCCTTCCAACAAACCTCCTGCAGCGCTACGATGCCGAATCCACGGTCCTTGAGCACATCGGCGAGTATGCGTGTGCTCCCGATGAAGTTGAGAGATTTGCAGTTCCACGAACCGAGTTTCCAATCGCTAGTCCTTTTCGTCGCAGTGGTCTTCGCCGATGGTTCCGGTCCGTACTCTCTTGTTGATTGTTCGTTGCTTATGATTTTTTAAAGGCTGGCTTGCAGGGCCTGACACCAAACCCCCTAAATTTCCGGAGGACCATTCCTCCTTATTTCCGGTGGACCATGGTGCACAGTTTCACTTAGAGTCCCTCGCTGGCACTCGGACGATGATCAGCCGCCCCTAACATGGAGAACAGACGCTGTTGTGAGCCGATCCTGACATGGAGAACAGACGCTCAGTAAGATTTGCACCTCCGAAGAGGAGCAAATCCCTCTCCCCTTCCCTGTCAGCATACGACCATAGTTCCCACCGGGGTTGGTTACCCGATCTTCCCTAAGGTTGCTCGTATACCGGCCAGCACCACGGGGAGGTAGGGATAGGAGTTGCTGGGTAAGTGGCTAAGGACCGTGAGATGGGGTCTATTTTATTCCTTCAGGTACGCGAAGTACCAATGGTACGCTTTACCCAGCATTTGCCGTGCCTCTCTTAGCCGGTTGATTTAAGCCTTCGGTGGAACATTAACAGGTTTTGAATAATCTTTCAAACCTGCAGGACCCTCTGCAAATGGTTGGTCCCGGACCTCATTTACGGCTAAATCTAGCCTTGCCTTACCTCTCGAGTGGTAATACTCTGAGCATCAGACAAGAGGCATGTAATATCATTTTCTGTACTCCTTTTCTCCACGGCGATCTTGGAGACTGGAAATCGCATTATCTAAAAAGGTTTAAAATCAAACCCTCGAGAAATTGGCCTTCTGGAGATATTGGAAGATAATTTTAAACCTCAGCTTCCTCACTTTCTATGACAGTCGTTACGGTACCTCCAGCGACGATCACTCTCCGTGATGAACTTGATATATATACTATTAAAATATCACGTAAATAAAGTCTAAAAACATACCTCCAGCGAAGTTTTTGTCGTGAACAGATCTTTATCTGGGACCTTCCAACAACTCTCGGAGAGCTAACACGTTCGGTACAAAGCTCTTGCTGACGATAGATTTCTTTTGTGTGTTTTCGGGTCCTGCAGGGGTCGCTAAGGGAAGTGTATTCCAGCGCTGCTGGTAAGTTTTAAAGTGAACTACTGTCCCAAAAGGGGATTCCGTGGGAACATGTTCCACGAGGACTTTACGAACCATCCAAAGAATGATATGGAAATGCTAATATCATCTTCGAAACTTAGACGTTCATATACATGATAGAATTAGAGGCGGAAGTATAGAATTGATAGTTCCGTTAGGATACGGCAGGCATGAATAATGTTTTTATAGAAATTGATTTGAAAGCGAGCGGAGGGCAATATTTGTGATGGCACATATCGCACGACCTTCCTTCTGCCAAACTTCCGTGAATATCAGTGTGGAAGCTGATATATCTCCACTGGCTTCCACACTGATATTCTTATGATATCAGCATGATCAGTAATATTCGGTCAGCAGGGACTATGTCCAAGGGATTGACGATCCCTCCCCAGGCCATCTGTGAGTTGTGGCGCCTGCCTAGGATGTGGTGGGGTTTGACAGTAGGCCCTGTTAAATTCCTATAAAAAGCTGCATGTATCCGCAAGTAAACCCCACCAAAGCGACCGTGTGCCGCTCAAAGCGCACAAGCCCAAGTCCTGGTGTTAGGTGGGACACTAAACAGCCCTGACACGACGGCCCTCCGACGAGACAGGAGGTTTGCGCAGGCCCAATAAGCCGCCTTGAAAACCAATAATTACGAACAATATAAGAGATAATGCGACTCGATATAATCGGCAAAGACCTAGGCGACGAATAAAGGATCACGATTGGAAGCTTGGAACATGGAACTGCAAGTCGCTAGGTTTCGCAGGTTGCGACAGGATAATCTACGATGAATTATATCCCCGCAACTTCGACGTCGTGGCGCTGCAGGAGATTTGCTGGACAGGACAGAAAGTGTGGAAAAGCGGGCATCGAGCGGCTACCTTCTACCAAAGCTGTGGCACCACCAACGAGCTGGGAGCCGGCTTCATAGTGCTGCGTAAGATGCGCCAACGCGTGATTGGGTGGCAGCCAATCAACGCAAGGATGTGCAGGCTGAGGATTAAAGGCCGATTATTCAACTATACCATCATCAAGGTGCATTGCCCACACGAAGGGAGACCCGACGACGAGAAAGAAGCGTTCTACGTACAGCTGGAGCAGACATACGATGGATGCCCACTGTGGGACGTCAAAATTGTCATTAGCGACATGAACGCACAGGTAGGAAGGGAGGAAATGTATAGACCGGTCATCGGACCAGATAGTCTGCACACCGTATCGAATGACAACGGCCAACGATGCATAAACTTCGCAGCCTCCGGCGGAATTGTAGTCCGAAGCACCTTCTTTCCCCGCAAAAATATCCACTAGGCCACATGGAAATCACCTAGCCAAGAAACGGAAAACCAAATCGACCACGTTCTAATCGACGGTAAATTCTTCTCCGACATCACAAACGTCCGCACTTGCCGCAGTGCGAATATTGAATCCGACCACTACCTCGTTGCAGTATGCCTGCGCTCAAAACTCTCGACGGTGTACAACACGCGTCGAAGTCGGACGCCGCGACTTAACATTGAGCGGCTACAAGACGGTAGACTAGCCCAAGAATACAGCAGCTGGAAGTGGCACTCCCAACGGAAGAGCAGCTAGGCACAGCGTCTCATGAAGATGGCTGGAGAGATATTCGATCCGCCATTGGTAGCACCGCAACCGCTGCACTTGGCACGGTGCCCCAGGATCAGAGAAACGACTGGTATGACAGTTAGTAAAAGAGAAGAATGCGGCATGGGCGAGATTGCTGCAACACCGCACGATGGCGAACGAGGCACGATATAAACAGGCGCGGAACAGACAAAACTCGATTTTCTGGAGGAAAAAGCGTCAGCAGGAAGATCGAGACCGTGAACAGACGGAGCAACTGTACCGCGCTAATAACACACGAAAGTTCTATGAGAAGTTGAACCGTTCACATAAGGGCCACAGCTTGATATGTGTAAGGACATAAACGGGAACCTTCTTACGAACGAGCGTGAGGTGATCCAAAGGTGACGGCAGCTCTACGAAGAACACTTGAATGACGATGAGGCAGACGAAGATGGCGGTATGGTGATGGACCTGGGAGAACACGCGCAGGATATAATTTTACCGGCTCCGGATCTCCAGGAAATCCAGGAGGAGATTGGCCGGCTGAAGAACCACAAAGCCCCTGGGGTTGACCAGCTACCAGGAGAGCTATTTAAACACGGTGGTGAGGCACTGACTAGAGCGCTGCACTGGGTCATTACCAAGATTTGGGAGGAGGAAGTTTTGCCGCAGGAGTGGATGGTGGAAGGTGTCGTGTGTCTCATCTACAAAAAGGGCGATAAGCTGGATTGTAGCAACTACCGAGCAATCACATTGCTGAATGCCGCCTACAAGGTACTCTCCCAAATTGTATGTCGTCGACTAGCACCAATTGCAAGGGAGTTCGTGGGGCAGTACCAGGCGGGTTTTATGGGCGAACACTCCACCACGGACCAGGTGTTCGCCATTCGCCAAGTACTGCAGAAATGTCGCGAATACAACGTGCCCACACATCATCTATTCATCGACTTCAAAGCCGCATATGATACAATCGATCGAGACCAGCTATGGCAGTTAATTCATGAACACGGATTTTCGGATAAACTGACACGGTTGATCAAAGCGACGATGGATCGAGTGATGTGCGTAGTTCGAGTTTCAGGGACATTCTCGAGTCCCTTCGAAACGCGCAGAGGGTTACGCCAAGGTGATGGTCTTTCGTATCTGCTATTCAACATCGTTTTGGAAGGGGTAATACGGATTAACACGAGTGGTACAATTATCAATAAGTCCGTCCAGCTATTTGGCTTCGACGACGTCATAGATATTATGGCATGTAACTTTGAGAAGATGGAGGAAGCCTACATCAGACTGAAGAGGGAAGCCAAGCGGATCGGACTAGTCATTAACACGTCGAAGACAAAGTACATAATAGGAAGAGGTTCAAGAGAAGACAATATGAGCCACCCACCGCGAGTTTGCATCGGTGGTGACGAAATCGAGGTGATGTGCGTAGACGCTCCGATCGAATAGAGTTCGCCGCCGTACCAAACTGACAATCTACAAAACGCTCATTAGACCGGTAATCCTCTACGGACACGAGACCTGGACGATGCTCGTGGAGGACCAACGCGCACTTGGAGTTTTCGAAAAGAAAGTGCTCACACCGCGAAAATCGGACGACTGCGGTGGGCCGGGCACGTAGCCAGAATGTCGGACAGTAACCCGGTGAAAATGGTTCTCGACAACGATCCGACGGGTACAAGAAGGCGAGGTGCGGAGCGGGCTAGGTGGATCGATCAGGTGGAAGATGACTTGCGGATCCTCCGTAGACTGCGTGGTTGGCGACGTGTAGCCATGGACCGAGCCGAATGGAAAATACTCTTATACACCGCACAGGTCACTTCGGCCTTAGTCTGAATAAATAATAATAATGGGGGGTGTTATTCGTCGGATCTTAGGCAAATCATGCCGAGGAGGTGGTGGCCTGGCTGGCACTTGGAAAAAATGTTCGAAGTACCAGCGTTCGGTCGATTGGGTCGGTCAGAAACTGATCAGTCGCGTCTTTCACAGGCATCGTATAACCGTACGGATGGTTTAAGCGCCACTCCTGATGGAGACCATCCACCTGTTTTAGGGTTGCCCGGCCTAAGACCTTTCAGGGGAAAGGGTTGTATTTTTCCAATAATGGAAGGAAAGCGCGAAGATCGACAGGCTACAGGGATTCCAAAAGAAAATTACTTCCCATTCAGAACACGATCGATCGTTAATAGGAACAAAGACAACCTAGTCGAATGCAGAATATCCGCTTACAGTTGTTATCATCATCGGTTGGCTATAAACAGCTCACTTCGATCAGATCTGGAAAAATGGAGAGAGTCCGTGGGTTGGATTCAGGGACAACCTCCCCAGTAAAATAATCTAATAAAAAACGATACCGAGTGACATAAAAACATCCTCTACATTACCTCTTCTTGTTCCAGTGCATCAACTCAAGTCGGTTTGTTTTTGGTACCCTACATTTTATTCAACCTCTTGATACAAAGCATTCGCAGTTCGATTCAATAATTGTTATTATTTATTATTTATTTATTTCGTAGGCCTACAATCATTAGAACTCTCTCCCTCTTATCCTCTAACTCTATTTGCTTCTGACTATCCTCTATTATCCTATCACGTGCTTTTGTGCGGTGTGGGCATTCACTTTCAGTGATCGGCTAATCGGAAAGTAGCCTCTCACGGGCCATGCATCGCCAATAGACAATTGGGAGCCGGCAAGTCCAAAACAATCTTCACCAAGCTCACGGTCCATATATTATCGTTGCCGTTGTAGTAGCTACACGACGGGGATGCTGCTGTTGGTTGCTTGCAGGACGATGCTGTTGGCCGGTCGACGAACGGTACGGTGCCGCAGGCGGCCTAGTGAGCGGACGACGCCTACGCACGTGCTCTACCGATGGAGATGGCGACGCTTGCCATGTGCTTACGGGATGAAGAATGTGGCGCTTACCTACGGCGCATCACGTTGATGTCGTTCTCTTATACCGCGACCACGGTGCGCGATCTGTTGATTCTCTTCCTTCTACGGCACGAAATTCTTCATGCGCCGACGACGGCGCCTCGCTTCTCGAGTCGACACCGAAAGCGGGAAAACGGTTGCTGTTGCTGTCTAACTGTTGCCTTCGCCCTGCCTAGGCACGATATTGACGGATGCGGCCCCTTCCGGCAAAGTGAACCGCCGAGAAACTTTGAAGCTGCAGAGTAGGGTCAGGAATAGTCGCTGGCTGATACTGGTGAGGTGGCGGAGGCAATTCTAAGGATTAAACGTGTTCGCCACGCTGTTACAAGCACATTCAAAGCACATTTAAAAGTACGTGATTTACCTGATTCTCGCTCCACACTCGCACATTTTCCTCAACATGCACGGTTTTTAGCTAAACTATGAACTAGTTAACGACTATCTTTGCTATAACTAGGAGAGAGTTTTAACATGAATTAGTAAATTCAAAGAGGCTACCATGTTGTCGGAGCACATAACAATTGCACTTTTCTTTTCATGTTTCATTTATTTTCTTCTTTTTATTTTTTTAATTTTTTTTCTATTTTTTTTCAACCACTGATCACAATCACCTCCATTCATATCAACATCCATCCTGACACCTCTCGAACGTGCTGCTCAAAGACACTCTGCTCAGATTCCCTCTCTCGTCCTCTCCCACACGAACATCGTGATGCCTATCGAAGGTCAGACACACATCTCAGTTTTCGATAACTTTTTAATAGAGTCCGTACTCATATTGCACTGCTAGGATATCTGAACAGATTCGAGTAGTTTATGATTATCGCTGATCACAAATTAGATTTAATTTCAATTTAGCTCATCTTTATCCTACACATGTCACTTGTCTACCTGTAATATCACCTCACGAGGCGGAACTTATTTGGACTACTCCTGCCTCTTCCATAATCCAGATGAAAGTCAAAGTCAAGTATCCTCAGATCGAATGCAAGATTTTTTTAATTCGTGGCCTTCGGTTTTGACCTCACGATGTCTCTAGATCGCATTCCCCCCCCCTAACGATCGAAGTGCAGGAAGCAATTGATCTATTCGGATTGCAACCTATTTCGCCTGCCGATCTTTTTCGAAAAACATAAAGAATCATTGTTGGGATTTTCCCCAGGTTGATGGTCAGTATCCGACCCGTGACGTTATCGCACGCGCTCGCCACATGGTGGCACATTGATCTAGAACGTTCTGAGCGTTCTGCGAGCGTGAGAGAATTCAAAGTTAAAAGAGCTTTTAAAAAGACGTGGTGTACTGGAATGGCATTATTTTATAAATATATACTATTTAGAGGAAAATATTAAGTAAACTATTTTCTATAATTACATGAAATCAAATTAATTTGTTATGAATATTTACAAGACTGTAACGGACCGAATGGTCGTTACAATAGTTGCATTCATCTTCGCCCTGTTTCGTCAGCCAGAGAGTCCACCTTACGCTCGCTTGGCCCGTCGACATGAACGTTTTACTTCCTTCTCCAGAGCCGAGTATCGTTGACGGGCTAAGACTTTGGCTCCTCTAACTTTTTCGCTCTATTGCTGCTTTTTCGCTGAATTCTCCGACGGCATTGAGTTGGCTGTAAAAGTTCTGTTTATCTTGCAGATCGGCAGTATCGGTTGGCGCAGAATATTGGATTTTAATAAAGCTTCAGACCCGTGTTCTAAATCTGGCAACGATTACCCTTATGATGATATCCAACTGAGTGTCGTTCGGTTTTAAAACACATGTTGTCAGTTAAGATATATCTTAGTTGTTGTGCCAGCTGTTTCATTCTTTTGAAAAAAAAATAGGAAAATTTACTTTTTAAATGAATATAAACTCAATATTAGGCTTTGCCAATTAATAAGGATGATTTTTAAATGTTTTTCAGTGCGTTGCCAACAGTACTTTGAATAAGATATTAAATCTTATCGGTAATAAAGATTGCAGCACTCTTTAGGGGGTTTTTATCTTTAATTTAGCATGCTCAGTGAGCATTGTATGTGATTTTCAGGAAGATTCAGAAACATTTTAAGTTTTTTCCGGCATTTGTTCACAGCACTGCTACTGTGTGGTGTAGTGCTCTGTTGAACCAACAAATGTGAGCTAAATGGTAGTGTGTTGTGCTACTTGATATTTGGAAAACATGGAAGAATGATGAGAAGCGGGATAACATTTCCCCAACAGTAGTGGTAGTTATATTGAAATTACACCCAAGTGACGAGAATAATAATTTTTGAATAACTTGGACACGTAGGACTTTTTCATGTCTGTCGTGGTGACTCTACTGCCGTAATCTGAAAAAGTGACGTATGCGCCATTTTACAACATGCATGTTTTCCATTTTTCTGTTAAAGTGCTCGGTGAATACTACTCGTTAACACCATTTTTGGAAAATGGCGTATACGTCACTTTTTCAGATTACGGCAGTCTACTTCTTTTTATCAAAATGTGACGAAATTCACTAAAAGTGGAAACCTGTTTGGCAGAAAAGCACAACATTCTCTGAATAATTCAAACAAGTTACTTCCATTTTAGCTTGCTTCCAGCCTAATGGAGTAACGCCAGTAGGATAGCTTCTTGATTTGCATAACTTTACCGTTCAGTGATTGTTCGTTAGGGTTGCTTCCGTCGATATCAGCTTCCAGGCTTATGATAATAGCAGCATCATTTCCGTGAAGTGCTTCAGTCTCAATAAAACGCCTATTGAATTCATCGATTACGCAACTGAAATGGGATTGCTGCTTGAATCTCCAAATAGGAAGTCTTTTCAAATTAAGGACGGAACTGTCAGGTATTGGGAAGTGATAGGTACATTAACATAATTGGTCCATTGAAGTGCCGATTCTATGAAAGCATTGGAGAGCTCCAAACAAATAATACCTACCGGGAAATGTCTATTCCAGGCATCCGCACTTTAGTATCTGGAGATTCATTTGACTGATAAAATTTTTATAGCATCATTTAAATCAAATTTACCGTGAACACCCTCTACGAACCATCTCATATCTTCACCTCATAAAAAGTACAATTTCAATTCGCTTCAGGCTGATATCCCGAGTCCTTGGAACTTCCTACTCCCCGCAGTTACATTCCATTCGAATTCGTACAGCCCAAATTCATTCACATTCAATTTGTTTTATAGTCTCCGGCTCTCGTTCGGCTTCATCGAAAAAACACACTACACAGTATCCTTCCCGTCAGAACTTTTCAAATGCCGAACCTTTACTCAAACACCACCAAAAACTTGGCCGACTGTCCCGGCCATAAACTCTCCATTTAAATGTCCCTCTACCTGAGCGCTGCGTAGACGACAGAGACCCCGATCATCAAACCAGTCGCAGGCTGCCGTGGCCCATGCCGAATGGGAACAAATCTTCGTTTGTTCCGGTTTCCGTTTGTTGCTTCACCCCAGCTGACCCTCTCGGGAAAGCAATTTTCGTCAAAAGGGACTAACACAGGAAGGGGGAAACGAGGGCAGTGTGCTTTTATTGCACGGCACACGGCGACAATATCATGATCCGAACAATGACACTCCATTCCAAGACCGTAAAAGTGGCTTTTTCTCTGTTTCGTTTATGTTCGATGGGTTTCGCTGCGCCCGATAGTCGCACTGGTCAGTCTCGCAACGGGTTCGAAGGGAGGAAACATGCACTGGGTCAATTCCCGGTCGGCCCGTCCGAGTGATCCAACTTTAATAGACGTTATTGGGGCACATTCCTTTCGCTCTTGTTTGGCACGTGTACTTTTTGTGGTTTTATTGGTGTTTGATTTGCATTGATGGACCATGCGTTTCCACGCATTAGGATCATGGACATCACATCAAATTAGTCCTTCTGTATAGTATCGGAGTATAGCGTAGTAGGCCATCAGCTAATGTAGACTAGGAATCCTATATTAAGGGACGGGCGAATACTTTCTTATTTAAATTTCTATTTCATAAATCAGACTCCCATCTATGATATGGTGTAATATTCGCTTTATCAAACGTGTAATTTGATAGATATGAGCAGGTATCAGTAAGCACCTCCTCTCGAAGTCCAAAATCGGACATTTATTCTATCTCTGATTGTAGAATCCCTAATGTAGATAATGGTGACAGCATCGGTTCAACTAAGGTGCCCGCTGACTGGGTTGCCCCTAAACGCGACGTGTGATGCGACGCGACTCACGTATAAGAATAACAATTATTATCGATGCACTGTCAAATTGCACTGTCACGTCGCGTCGCATCGCGCCGTCGCGTTTACTCTGGTTTCACCCTAATAGAGGTGTTCCATTACTTCTCGTGTCCACACATAGGGTAAGACGGTATAATGCGCCCCACCTGGCCAAAACGCCCCCTTTGATTTCTAGAAAACTATAACTAGCTAAGGGTCAAAATCAGTTGGTACTTATGCATATTTGTAAAACAATCATATTATGTGAATGTGGAAGTATTTTTACATAATGAAAATATTTGCAAAATACTAAAAGTTACAGTTTTGATGTAACTTTTAATGTTTGTTTGCTCAACATTCTGAACAGTGGCTCAGTGGCTAATATGATATAAAATTGCTTCCATCTTAAAAAATGTAACGTTTTTCAAAAATATGTTCTACTGGTCAAAACGCCCCAGTGCACTAAGGGGTAACTAGACCAAAATCCTGGCCAAAATTATATTTCGGCGTTTTCTGGTAGGTTTTGCATATATGATGCAAAAACATAATAACAATCGATTTTCGAACATTTTTACAGGTGCAAATTCACCTACCAGTGATAAATTACCTTTCTTGATATGTTCAAAAAATGAGCAGCGTTATTATAAACTGATACAGAAGCGACAGCTCCATGACAGTTCATTTGTTTACTCACTTTTGTCCTTAATTCGCATGGGAA
Organism: Armigeres subalbatus; assembly: GCF_024139115.2. NCBI lineage: Eukaryota > Metazoa > Arthropoda > Insecta > Diptera > Culicidae > Armigeres > Armigeres subalbatus. The sequence goes on from NW_026942334.1 coordinate 371,959, forward strand.
ACGTGAAAAATGAAAAAATCTCGCGTAGCATTTGATAAGGGCCTATGACAGAAAGGTAAACATTAATCGATTCAAAACAAAACATTAGATTTTTAGCTCCTATTTCACAAGTTTATTATATTTTTAGCAGCGAAAGCTACCCAGAACGTACAATCACCACTGATCACTCACGTATAACATCAGTTGCATCGGAAACTTTGAAACTGATTAAACAAAAGTCTGGCAATTGTTTTTGCACCCTTATGGGTCGTTCTTAAAATTTTTGCTTAAATCATCTTCATCTTACAAAAAACATAGGATCGATTATTTTTGGAGAGGAAATGTTTCTTTCTATTTCCTGTTTTGGTCCTATGTACAAGGTTGCCTCAAGTGGTTACTTCACTTAAGACCAAGTAGACTGCTTATTCGAATTGTTTCTATTTAGCTTGAGGTGGCACTTGCCCGTTTTATCCCCTACCCCATATTATTTCTATGCTTCAACTTGTCTACATAATATTAACTATGATGTATTTAAGTTATATCGAGTTTTACATATCTGTTGTCAATGCAATCACCAAATTCAATACAATTAATATTTCATAAGATTGGTTAGTGGGAAGGAGATAAAAGATAATGGAGCATGCGCCATGCTTTGTAGAGATTTAAATGAGTAGCAGATTCTCCAAACTAACATTATTATCTGAGCGTTAGGTTACAAAACTGTATTAAAAAGTTTTTCTCTAATCGGCTCCATAACGCCCTACAGCATTTGAGCCTACCAAATGAACCAATGAATAACAAAAAACAGAGTATGTTACTATTGTATTCAATCATGTCTATGTGTCAAATGCCTCAAAGACCAGAAAAAGTTATCCGCGGATTTTTTTTTGCCTATATATTGTTGAAAACAATGGCGGAAAATATGAAAACAACCTATTTTGAAGTTACTCGCAAATTCGTTTGCGGACGAGTGCGGATGATCTTTAACCCGCAATAGAAAGATGAAAGCCTATATTTTCATGTGTGTACAATCTCGTAGCGGAATACGAGGGAGTACTTCTACTTTTTTAATAATGAAGTTTGTTAAAAAATGTCAAAAACTCCATGTTGTTTATGTTTATGAAAAAATATTTTAATGTTAAATATAATTCATTTCAACTCATGGAGGTCCTAGGGCAGTGCATAAATGATGTTTTGTGTACTATAAACCTAACATTATATGTGTTATTTAGATTAGTCAACAGTGGTGACTGATCTTTGTCTTACGGCACGCTAGAAACCATCAAAGCAACATGATTTTTGATAGGTTGTCATTAATACTAATAAGGAACAAACGTAAATATTTCAATTATACATAATGGAGATAATATTGAAGAATAATGTAAAAATGTAATACCACGCAAAGATTCGAAAAACAAGAAAGGGTTTTTGGCCAGCCATTTGTTCTAGCTACTCTAGCTGCAGTGTAGGCAGGACGATATGCCCTTAAGGTCACTCCTGACAGAATCCAAGTTTCAAAGTGCTCGCGTTTTCGGGGGCACACCACTCGATACGGAGGCGGCGGACAACTGTCATGTTTGTTGATTCAGCTTTGCTGCGTCGCAGCATGCGTGAAAAAATAAAAATGACAGTTGTGCGTTGCTTCCGTATCGAGTGGGGTGCCCGAAAACGCGAGCACTTTGAAACTTGGATTCTGTCAGAGGACCTTAACAACTGGACACAAGCGCGGCGAGCTTGCAGCAGTTGCTTCCAAGTTATATGGAAACTATCGAAATGTAATTCAAGCCTGTTTTAATGGACTTATGTTGGTTTTCTAAAGTCAAATACATAGGGGTTTGCATCCTTTTTATTTTGGGATAGATGAAATACTAATAAAGCGCTATGAAACGTCTTTGGTTTTTTTTTTTTTTAACGAAGGTAATGGAAATCTGCAAACAGACACCTGGGGAGGCGAACCCAGGTAGTGTGGGGATGGGATCACCACTCCCGACCCACTAAAACCAACTCCTTCCTCTCCAGTCATGCCCCCGGCCCGCAATTAAGCAATACTTCGGGGGATGACTATTGGGCATTGCGCCCCCTCCATGACGTACACAAGTGCACGTATGCGCCTCAACTCTTCGACACTCCCCATGCAACACATTTGCACAAGACATACTGGCACCACATGTGCCCCAACACTCACCTGCCTATGCCGCTTGAATGACTGCAGGAGAAGACCAGGTACCCTGCAGGGGGTACCCCCATGCCGCCATCTCACAACATAGACAGTCCTCATTCAGTATGGTGCTCACCCCGTCCTGCAACAGAATGGCACCACTTGTCTACCAAGCCGGAGGCGACCCTAGGTTGGTGGCTCCTATGCCGCTCCTACCTCAGCTACGAGGCAGACCCTTTCATGTCTCCTATTTCTGAGGTGCCGCAGAGGCATTCACCCCGACACTCTTGCCAGACATAGCGGGACTTTCGTGTCCCCTACTTCTGAGGTGCCGCAGAGGTATCTGCCCCCCACCACTGCTGCCAGGCCTAGTGAGACATCTACGTCACTGACAGCCGGATCACACTACTGCCTAAGCATTCACTCTGACCATACGCACCTTGCGAGGCTTACTTGTATGTTCGCCCATACATTCAGTCCCAATCGCTTGCACCACTTGTGCACCACTCTCTTTGACATTCAGTCACTCACTCAGTGGGGGTTGTAATACCCCCATCTCCCATTTTTATCCACTCTGTGCACCTCCTGTGCATCGTTTGGGCGTGGAACACCCGGCACGTCAAGCGTGCCTAACACTCACCTACCCGGGCTTTGACACTGTCAATAGGTCTCCGTAAGGTACTATGCCGGTAGCACCCACCCATTGACGTTTCGAAGCCCAGGTAGTCCTCAGCCAATGTGGTGGTCTCCCCATCCTGGGACGGGGTCACACCACTACCTTACATGTCTCCGATTTCTGAGGTGCCGCAGAAGCATCAACCCCCCGACACTCCTGCCAGACGCAGCGAGACTTTCGTGTCCCCTACTTCTGAGGTGCCGCAGAGGTATCTGCCCCTCGACACTCCTGCCAGGCCTCACCAGACTTCAGTCATTCTAACACTACCGACCATGCGTACCGTGCGAGACTTACTTGTGTGCTCACCCACACACTCGGTCCCTCACTCTGTGGCGGTATTACGAGTAATACCCCCAACTCCCATTCGCTTGCACCACATGTGCACCACTTGGGGGTGTGTGGGTACCACCCACTGCCACCCGCTTGCCGCCGAAGCAGCCCTCACTCTGTGGAACCTCCACAGGCTCCGTTAACGACCTGGCTAATTGTTTCACCCCCAGGCCATTCATCCCTTCGGCACGGGTCGCCTGACACCTTGGGATTCAGGGTTAGGGGCTTGTATGCTTTAAGCGGCACACGGTCGCTTGATAAGGTTTGCTTGCGGATATGTGGTTTTTGGGAGGGAATTAACAGCGCCCCCTGTTAACCCCACCACCTCCTAGGCAGAACCCCCTGACTCACAGACGGCTGGGGAGGGGTCGTCAAGCCCTTGGACATGGTCCCTGCTGCCCGCAACGTCTTTGGTTAAGGTGGGGCGTATTGCTCAGGCACTTTTTTTAAATCCGTTTTTCACGACTTTTCAAAAAAGCTTTATTACGTGTTATCTGTAATATTTTTATGACTACTCATGGACAATTCATTTACGACTTCCTGGACTACCAAATAATACAAAGCTTGCATAAATTGCGTTGAAAAATAAAAAGTTATCAAGAAGCTGCCTTAGGGGGGGCATCATTTTCACCTGTCTGTCAGACAAATCATGCGTCTAGTTAAAATTTGCGAAGTTTTTCTTAGTGTAGCGTCGGATTTGTTTGTTGTTTTCTAACAGCAAACAGGAAAAACTGACGGTTCTAACAGCAAACAAGATCATAATGATACCTACATGGATTGAAAATAGCGATTATAGTCGTAGTTAATATGAACCATAGTGTAGGAAACATGAAAAAAAAAAAATGAGAATTCGACCGTAAGTCATCGTAAACCGGAAAATAACCTTCCTTTTAGAAATGAAGTTTGTCAGTGATGGGTTATAACAAGGAGACGTTTTGTCCTCTATACGTTTTGCACTCGATAATGGCGGTGTGATAATGTCGGGGCCCTCCTTTTGCCTAGCCATAAGATGTGCGGCCAGAAAGCAAAACCATGCTAAGGTTTCGATTCCCGGTGCCGGTCTATGCAATTTTCGATTTGAAAATTGTCTAGGCTTCCCTGGACATAAAAGTATCATCTTGTTAGCCTCATGATATACGAATGCAAAAATGGTAACTAGGCTTTGAAATCTCGCGGTAAATGACTCTGTGGAAGAGTTGAATGAAGACAAAGCAGCGAGGCGGTATCTTCAATTTGACATTTAAGAGGAAGAAAGCATTGAAACTCATCAAGTTTGCCATGATCCAATTACTTTTCGTAAGTAAATAAAAGTCAGCCATGCTCTGTAGCAATAATCGTTCCTTTTTTATTTAATCCAAAGTTCTCGATTGCTAAAAAATATAACTGCTTTATTCGTTTATGTATGAATCCGTTTGTGGACCCATTTGAATGTGTTTTTCATATTTCACCGCCGACATATCTAGTATTTTGTGCACAGAAACGGCGGCTAAAAGTGCCTTTTTGGAATTCAAAAGGTAGAAAATATTTATAGGAGAACGGTTCGCCAATTAATCTTATAGCTCCTATTTCCATCCCATCAAAAATAAAGCAATGGAAAAGAATTTGGTTTGTTTATTATTTTTGTGATTTTTTTCAGCAGTGAGCACACATGTTGACAAAAAGAAGCGACGAATTTGGTGCCTTATTTCTTTGTTTAGCGATGAGATGGATATATGTACAGTGAGATGGAGATCGGGACAGTTCTCCTATATTTTAATCGAAGTAGGTTGCGATTTTTTTCAGAACAGCGTCACTCCATTATGTTACAAACAAACCGGCAAATGTCAAATATTTGTCTTTATTTTCAAGATTAGCTATTTATCAAATCTTGGATAATTGTGCCATTTATTATTTATCTAATAATTTCCAATCCAACTTACTTTCTAAAAGAACAACAAGAAAAATAAAGTAGTGAGGCAGTCTAACAACATGGATTTGAATCAATGTGTTCTTTGCTGTTCCAGTTTCAGTTGAAAATAATGGCTAGCTCTCCTAGGAAGTTGAGCAAGTTTCTAATGTCTGATCAGCTTCGACTATCGAAGGGCATAGGCGTAACTAGAGTCCCGGTCTAGAGGAGGCCATGGACCCAGCCAGTGAGAGATGATTTTCTAAGCCGATATAGAGCACTGCACGTATGTGATACTAAAGATTTTCCATGTCGTTGCTCTGCTGAATTTTAAGCCTCACTTAGAAAATTTAAACCTCAAAAACGTAGAAACGAAGATGACATGTTGATATTGTGGGGTCCATAGAAAGAAAGTTTAAATGCAATCTCTATTATTGTGACAAATAAATGAGTTTTTAATCCTAATAATTTCATACCAAACAATTGGGGCTCCGCAAAGTGTCATTCACGACAAAGTCTACCAAAGAAACAAACTAGTTAATAATTCTGCGAGATTGTAAATTTTTTCTTTGTTTTTAATTCTGGAAATATTTTAAGCATTTAAAAATAACATTGAGAACCAATGCATTGATAGGATTAAGATCCGGGGTCACTTCGGTTTTCAATAGGAACTACAATATTCTGTGGAAAATTCTTGCAAGTTTTCATCAGGGTTCGAAATTTCTGTAATTACGCATAGTTAATGGGAATTCGGAAGGACCCTAAAATTATCAAATCTTGGAATCATTCTATTTTCATTATTTACAACTTCATCATTAAACTAGTCCATAAAATAACTATTCTCCCTTATTGTATTTGTATTGTTCAGATCTACGTTCTCCGATCTCAACAGTAAGACTGGAACAGATATATCTGTTAAGTTAAAAGGTCGAGTTTTGTTGAATAACGAAAACATATCATCTGGACTTGTAAGGACATTCTACTAAAAATCTTTATAATAATTTGATCAACTGTTTTGCTACATACTTTAATGATATCCAATGAATTCTAATCGCTATTTTAGAAATATTTTCAAAACAATTATTGTTTAAACTTTCAATGATTAGATTCGCGAACATACAATTATGGGGGCCAAGAATATGTAAACAGTTACGATTATTGTTTATTAATAATTACGATTTTCTGCTTTCAGTCATATGAAAATGTTGATAATTTCAAATCGTTGCTAACGTTTCGATCCGGGGGTTTGGTTTTTTATCAGGGCTCGAGATTAATTATCAACATTATTATGTGACTGTAAGCAGAAAATCATAATTATTAGCAACTAATCCAGTCGAAATACCAAAAAAAAAAAGGTTAATTAGGTTCTGGTCAAAACATGTTCCAGCTTCGTTTAGATCTTTTTTTTTCTTCTTTATTAAAGAGGCTTTTAGCTCTTGGCTGGTTCACCTCTGGTCGTTTAAATCTAATCGCTGTTGGACAGAACCAGTCAGAACATGAATGTATAGTTCTTCAAACAATCTGGTGTTTGAACTTGGTACAATTAATAAACCAGAATGTTATCACGCTTTGCTAACATTTAATGTCAATAAAAGTGATTGCCATTGACAATCTGAAAATTTTATATGACTTGGACTTGACAATTTGCAATGACAAATTCGATACTTTGCCGAGCAATTGACCATAGAAAAAAAATTGATGAGGAATGAGGAAATATTTTTGTGATATTGCTGTTCCAGAGAAAACTTTCCGCTTTCCGGTTCAATTTTTAAGCCACCGCAGCTGTCACTTCATACTGCTGCTTTCTCTTTCTACCAGATTTTTGTTTCAGTGTATTGAAGCTTTTCAGGCTGCGGAAGAACTTTATGCAACGTACACACCAGTCAAGCAGTTTGACTCCGCCCCCTACACGGAGAAACACGTTTACTCATTAATGGGTACTTTTTCTTTGCTATCTCTTTCCCTCTGCTGAAAAATTTACCCATTTTGAGAGAATAAGTGGATCTACTCATTTAAATGAGTAAATCCACTTATTCTCCCATAATAGGTAAATTTTTCAACAGAGAAAAAGATAACGAACAAAATACCCATTAATAATAAACGATTTTTACCGGGTAGAAAACACTTCGGTTGCTGCTTTGTTTGAACGTGTGTGAAGTTGTTCGAACAACCATTTGACAGTTGGCGGCTCGGTTGGAAAAAATTAAAACGGTTTGATTTTGGTTTCAGTTGTCGGAGGCGGAGTCAAAGTTCGCCGAACATGTTTGGGCATTTGTAGTGAAGTTGCACAAACCCCCATATATTTTTTTATGGTTGGTGCTCAAGTTGGCGCTTCGGTCGTTCGTGTGTGATATTGTTGGTCGAATTAATTGATTATTCGTGCCGCTGTTGGTAAAACTTGGTGGATGTTTGAACAAACGAGAGGGGCAGTCAATGTTGGTCAAACTGCTTGACCGTGCGTACGTTTTCTTTTCCCAACACTGGACTGAAATTTCCATCTAACTAAACCGGCATTGAAGCATTTCTTCACCAATGACAGCAACACATTTTCTTATTTTTTGACGACGGACTACGTCTGTCCTTTCTATATTGGAATACACTTTGCGATTGCGAAAATCGAAGACCGTCACGAAAATATGATAAACTTTGAACGTTAATATCTCAGCCATTTCTCGATGGATTTCCAATATTTTTGGAGCTTTCGATCAAGGATGGGTCAACGGATGTTCTAAAAATACAGATTTTAACTATTTATTATTGAAAATTGACAAACAATTTAGAAATCGTAAACCAACCAATCCCAAGCATGCATCGAAAGCACAGACAACAAAATCAAGCATCTTGCGGTTTTGAATCAAGTCCTCAGTTCGAACAAGATTTCATGCAGAGCGGACGGAGCTGAACGGAAACAGCAGCACGATGTTACTAATAGCATTTTTAAGTGGTGGAATTAAATGGGACTGTACAAACTCGTCTTATGACAAGTGAAGACATTCCACTAAAAAAGCTTAAAATAATTTTCTTAACATCGCATTGATGATGGTCGTCGGCGTCGGTGGTCATCATTCAACCTCAACGAACCAGAATTTTATGAGAAGAAATGGTTGATTGAAAAAAATGTCGTCTGTTGCGATCCCGCTTAATGCACTGGCGATGTTGAAAATTTATTCCAAATGGTGGCTTTTTACCGAAAAGTCATCGAGTTGAGTTGCGGTTAGTTATTGGAAAAGCGCTTTGGGGAAAAAAAATTTGATCTTCTAAGGACCAGAAATTGGACAAAAAGGTTAATTGCAAAAATTACCTATTTCGGTGGTATCGCCAGCTTGGTTGCTGTTGGTGATTTCATCCATTCGAACGAATTTATTGTCTCATCTCCCTTAGCCGCGCGCTTGTGATTTTGCTACCGAAAGGCAACTTTCTGTCGTCGCCAAACGATTAAGTTTTACACTTTGAAGAAACTTTCTTTTGTATATCGGTTTTGTATATGGATCGGGAAAAATCGATTTTATTTCCAATGACTAACAGAAACAAAACCAAAGAATCTTGCCAAATTGATAAAGACGCTGATTTAGAGAAAAATTTCTACAGCAACTATCCACCGGTGGGCGACCGTTGCTCAGACCTACAGACGCCAAGCGAATATGTTTTGTACGTTGAAGAAATTTCGTCCTGGGTCAAATTAATTTTGCTACTATTTTCATCAAAACGTATTGTGATTCACAGCTCACAACCAAATTTAAAATCTTGCGAGAATATTTTACAGGATGCTTTAAATTTCCCCGATCAAAATGGCTCCCGCGCGTCGGACAGCAGTTTTCTTGTATCTAATGAATTAATCCCATTAGCTCCGCCTCTTCGTTAATCATTATGAGTACTCATCATATTTACACCCATACCAGATCACAAAAGGGCGGGATTAATGGGCTTACTTTATTGTATACAAGAAAGCTGTTTTCCGAAGAGCAATCAATTTTGATCGGGATTCTTTAGAGAGCGGCCGAACAGGATTTCAAGCAGAGCGGAACGGACTTATCAGCACGAAGGCTCTTGTAGAGGTTTCCACAGAAAACCATCACATTGGTGGTTGCGTCCGTAGCGATCCCGCGCCACCAGTGGCGATGCTGAACATCTTATATCCCAATGGTGGCATCTTATCAAAAGTCATATAGTGGCCGTCGGACAATAATAGCACGAAGTAAATTGTGGGCCCTTTTTAGCCGTACGGTAAGACGCGCGGCTACAAAGCAAGACCATGCTGAGGGTGGCTGGGTTCGATTTCTGGTGCCAGTCTAGGAAATTTTCGGCATGGAAATTGTCTCGACTTCCCTGGGCATAAAAGTATCATCGTGTTAGCCTCATGATATACGAATGCAAAAATGGTAACTTGGCTTAGAAACCTCGCAGTTAATAACTGTGGAAGTGCTTAATGAACATTAAGCTACGAGGCGGCTCTGTCCCAGTGTGGGGATGTAATGCCAATAATAAGAAGAAGAAGAAAAAGAAAATTTCAACGCATGGTTCCAACAAGCGTTTGAATGCAGTTAGTTATTGGAAAAGTGCATTGGGTATAAAAAAATGTTTCTTCTCAGTATCAGCATTATCTGCACAGAAAGGGTCTGTATCGATGGTATCAGCGTGGTAACTTGTTTGAGTGATTCCATCCATTCAAACAAATTTATTGCATCATCCCCTACGTTGAACGCCTGTGATTCTGCTTACGAAGGGTAACTTTCTGTCATCGCCGAACGATTAAGTTTCGCACTTTGAAGAAAATTCATCTCGGATTGACCTTCTTTTGTGGTGCCCCGGAAAAAATCGATTTCATTTTCAATGACTAACAGTAACAAAACCAAATAATCTTGTCAGCAAATTTCTTTTTCCGCCGACGACAGCCAAATCTATGAAGACGCCTTTCTAGTGGAAATTTTCGTTTCGCTACTTAAGTTTTTGGATTGGCGCATTACTAAAAATGAAGGATCTTTTCAGAATTGTTATTGTCGTTTAAACGGATTAATTCAAAAACTTAAGCCGAAAGGTCTGTTTGTCTAGGTGAAGATTCTTCCCAACGGTTAATACTTCTTCGTGGACAAAATTTAATAGTTTGAGTCCTGAGAAGCACTGTGTATAATTATTTCTTGAAGCTCCTCTCACTTTGCCAAGAAAACGATTCACGTACGCTTCCATCGCGGGCGGGTTGTATATAAATTATTTTTGCGTTAGGTTTCGCGCCACTTCCATTTCTGCTTATTCTCATCTATTTCGAACATTTTTGAGGATTGTGTCTTCTCGGATTGTGATGTCCTCCACTAAAAGTCAGACGAGTGGCTTCAACGGTGATGCAGCCGATGAGTCATGTAACTTAATCACTTTTTCACGGTTGGAGACTCAAAGCCCATCCAACTGGGAGCTACTATTCGGTTTTTGATTCAGTGGACATCCGAGAAGTTTGCTCAATGTTAATAAAGAGACACAAATTATGACGGCAAATACCATCCAGCTATATGACTACGTAGTCCTGCGTCACTTTTGCATACAACCCGAAGAAGAAAACCTATACGATATCATGTTTACCATTTTTGCTGTTTTGAATAATGTTCTACTAATCTTATATTTTATATGATTCCAGATATTGTTTGGGTATTCTTCGTGATTAACGAACATTTTTGACGTTTAATTTGCCCCAGTGGAATCCACTCATCTATAAAGCAAAGCACGAAACCAGTGTTCTAAATCATTGGTCTGAAATAGATATCCAGTTACCAGTTACTCACCGCCAAAGTGAAGCCTTACTCATCAGAATGGAGGATTTCCTTATGCTTCTGTAGATCTAGGGTGGTGTCTTCTACTCAATCAACGGAAATCTTGCTTATATCAAGTCGGCCAAATCAGGCATAATTTCCAGGGACCTGTGTAAATCTTATAGAAAGGGATATAGCTTTTATTTGTACTACATAAGATGGTGGAAGAGAAATGTCCGGCATGAGGAGATGTCCAGCGCTGAGGAAACTCCCCCTATATATGTACATACTAATTGTACAGTATTTGATTATGTTTAGTATTAGTCTTACAATTATTTGTTCGTTCTTTATCATAAGTCTCCTCTAACACAAAGTTTGCAATATTACACGTCGTAGAATTTACCAAACTATTTGTGTATATTATCACGATTTGTATATTTTATTTTTAATAAGTAGCCATTTCCTAAGATTGTTGGATCTTCATCTCCGATTGATTTGATTGACAAATGTTTAGAAATGTTAAAAGTATTTCAAATTTTATTTTCTTTATGACGAGCTTTGTAGTCGAGTGGCTACCGCTTCTGCCTTATAAATAGGAGGTCGTGTGTTCAAAACCAGGCTTGTCCCTTTCCTACTTTGCATTTCTATTATAGTTCTATGTGTGGTTCACATTCAACCAAAATATAACCTTCCACACCACAACTAACACTTTGAGAGATTGTAAAGCTCTCTGCACATTTTTAAGAAGTTGTTCAACTAACAATCCTCCTAGGGTAACCAACTTGATTTGGACCCCTACACATTTTGGACCCTCTTGGTGACATTTTTCTGATTTCTGAACGAAAAACAATGCCGCTGCTAATTCCCCCATTGGCTTCAGGAAATTAACATTGTTCAGCATCTATTTCACTGGTTTCTCGTGCAAAAAAGCGATATTTAGATAAAATTTCGAGGAAATTAGTTTGTTCAAGAAGGCGAGCGTTACAATGCGTTACGCTTAAAAGTATACATCACTGAAAATCTCAGAACGTACACAATAAGTTTTTGTCGAAATTGTGAATTTAAAACGCAGGAATCTTCTCTTTGATGCATGCCAATCGAAAGATAAGACTTGGCTTCGACTCAATTTACCAGAGTAAATTAGAAATTCGACTTTGAAGAGATTAAATTTGGGGTGTCCAAAATGTGTACATTTGGGGGTCCAAAATATGTTGCACTGTCCAAAACGAAGAATATTTTCATTTCAGAAAATGCCAAATTTCACTGATTTATCAATAACTGAAGCTCATTTCAAATTTCTATTTCATAAATAAGACTTTCATCTTTGAAATGGTGTCATTTCCACCCATATCGAACCTGTATTTCAATTGATATAAGCATATATTGGGATGCACTTTCTCTAGGGGTCCAAAATAGGACAGTTACCCTATGCATTCGCAACCCAAACAGCAGAACGTTTTTCACTCCTGAATATTCCATTGTGTTGCAACCATAAAAAAATGGAATATAGGGAGTGAGTGCTAGTAATGGACCCCTTAAGGATGGAAATTTACTTCAATCGCTTCGCTAGAGTCAGACTCATGACATATTGCCATTCTGCAGCACTAGATGACAAGTAGCAGTTATCAGCAATGCATTTCGTTCATAAAACATGCTAAAACATTAATTTTTACTACTAAAATAAGTATTTTAAAATGATGTAGCCAGATTGCCTATTATGGGCAACCCCCGGAACCATAATACGCAACATAGAGTTTGTTTACATACGTTTTATGGTCCCCCCCATTTGATTTACATGTTCCATTTCCACATGTTCCTGTTGCCTATTATGGACCCCCCTTGTGTGCTATAGTAATGGACCCTCTAACGTATTTACTTTTACAAATTGGTTAATATGGCTTAATTTTAGTATCCCAAGCCAAAACAATTTCATGGAACAACTACACTGATATGTGAAGCAACTTTATCCAATGGAAATTTGCAGGAAATTGTTGATTCCAGCGTAAACTTTTGGTTTTTGTTCAGGGGGTCCATTATACGCACGGGGTCCATTACTAGCACTCACTCCCTAGCTCTCTTGCATATAGCGCAAGGGGAAATATCCTTCGATTCCAATAAAATTGCAAAATGCTACAGCAGAAAAAAAACACTCTACCACAGCACCATTCAACACTTCGAAAGGATTGTTAACTCACTATAAAATACATATAATTCTAAAGTTTCGTACTTGGGTTTCCTGTAACTTGATTGCACAATCACTGAAATGAATTATGAGCAGGGAATCTTTTTCTTGAATGCGCATACAAAGGAAGTGACAAAAGAGAACTAAAGAGGCTGCACTCATAACAAAGAGATGAAGTGTCAAAATTGGAACAGCGCATTTGTTGTCAAATCGGTTGTTCCAATCGAGCACAAGGTTGTTATGGAACGTACACACGGTCAAGCAGTTTGACCAACATTGACTCCACCTTTCGTTTATTCCAACATCTATCAAGTTTTACCAACAGCGGCACGAACAATCAATTTATTCGACCAACAATATCACACACGAACGACCGAAGCAACAACTTGAGCACCAACCATCAAAAAATATATAGGGGTTTGTGCAACTTCACTACAAATGCTCGAACATGTTCGGCGAACCTTGACTCCACCCCCGACAACTCAAACCAAAATCAAACCGTTTTAATTTTTTCCAACCGAGCCGCCAACTGTCAAATGGTTGTTCGAACAACTTCACACACGTTCAAACAAAGCAGCAACCGAACCGTTTTCTTGGGGGCGGAGTCAATGTTCGTCCAACTGCTTGACTGGTGTGTACGTTGCATTAAAGGTAGGAGTATTGCGTCTCTTTGTTTTTAATCCTTAAAACATGGATTATCGATGCACTTTTTTTTTTTTTTGTCTTTATTAAGTAGACTTTCAATATCGATGCACTTCAATAATCGCACTTTTTATTGCGTGTGCACAGTTGCCGACTTCTTTTTCTCGAATCCTACTAAATAATATTATTTTCTGAAGGAAACAATCATGAAAACTGCACAACTGCACAACCTTGGCCATCATTTAGAAGAAGAAAATGAAAGAAGTTATAAAATGCGAAAATGTCAGAAGAAATTGTTCAAAACAAAAGCACCTGGTTTTCACACTGTTTGCTTTCGTCTGACATTATTATCGATATCAAAATCCATTGTAATCGACACCTATCGACACCATCACACTTTTGATCACAGTTTGTAACCGTCACACTTTCAAACTGTGTTGTTCGATTTAGTGTGAACAGCGCAATATCTTTAAGGCTCCCCCAGACCTAAGCGATTTCATCGCCGTGACGGCGACAACTAGTCGCCGCGATTCTATCGTTGGGTCGCTGCAGGCAATGTTTTATTTACCCTTCCATACCAATGGCGATAGAATCGCTGTCGCCAAGCGATAGAATCGCATCGCGACTGTCGCGTCGCGTGTGTTTGGGGGAACCTTTATCCAACTTTTTTGTGCTTCGTCAATGCCTGCAATGAAACTGAGCGAAAACGAAGTGATTTTTGAAAAATGTTTCCCGTGCTACTTGGGAAGGACGCGGCCATAATAGATCTCGACTATTAGAGAGTGCATTGCATCCATCTACTAAGAGATAGTGATTAGTCACAAATCAATAGCTGTGGTAACGGCTAGTGTTACCAGATCCGGTTTGACTAAAAAGAGTACATTTACAAAAAGTGAAAATAGAGTACAAAAGAGTACAACCCATGATTATTTTTTAAATTTACAATTCAAATTTGATATCGTACCGTTTTGACTTAAATCCCGAACATGACTACTATTTCAAACAACTGTCCATTTCATCATTATTCGCGTGGTTCTTTCCACGAAAAACACATGGAATTTTGCATTCTAGGACGCTTAAAAGCCAGTGCTTTAAATATGAGTTATGTTTGGGATTTGAGTCGAAATTAATTATTTTCAACATATTTTTGTTAAAAAAATTTGAATAATAATCACAGAATATTTGAAACAGTTTTCTCCTAAATGAGAATGAAGGAGAAAAAGGACAATTTATAGAATAAAAACTAATGAACCTATCAAATATATTCAAATTTATTGGGCAAATTGAATCTTCATAGAAAACAGGGAGTTTGAAACCGTTTGATATCTGAGGAATAGCTTTAAAAACTTGAATGGACGCAGTCTGTGATATACGAACGAACGATTAAATAATGTTCGAAATTCCCGACCTATCTTAAATTTCGGCGTGTCCAGAAACAGTTGAATAAATTAAATGTCATGAAAATAATAAATTCGTTCAATTCAAATAGTGACATACACACTCTTAGCGTACTTTATTTGTTCAAACTAAAATCAAATTTGTACTCACAATATTTAAAAAGAGTACATATATCCTTTCTATCCGAAAAAGAAGAGTACGTAATTTTTCTCCCTCAAAAAGAGTACATGTACTCTTAAAAGAGTACGTCTGGTAACACTAGTAACGGCTGAAGCAATGATACTCTGACACAATAATCCAGGCTTGTACCACCTATGAATGTGTGTGAACCTCTCAATCCTAAGGCTAATGCTTATTGAAAATTTTATTTCCCTTTAGTATTAGAGTTTCCATTTCCCGGCCATTTTCGTTGTCCCGGGATTCGGGATGAAGTTGTTCGTATATCCCTGGAAATCCCGGGATCCCGTGATTTTCCGATGTTTCCTAAGAAAACTAATTTTTTTATTTAAAAACGATTTTATTCAAGGGTAAAGTTCTTATTTTAGAAAGGCCAGATAATACAGAGTTCAAATTGGAACTCAATTCAATTCTAATTTGAATCGATTCTTTCAAAAAAAAAAACAACTTCAAGAAGCAAAAAATATTCACGTTTTTCTCGGAAGGTAGAGTGCCCTTTCGGAATAGGGTACGCTGGGCAAAGCAACGCCTAACAATATACTCTTTGTCATCAATTGTCATCATCATTGTTACTGACAAACGCACCTAGCGACAAACCTTTATCAGAACCCGAACACAATATGACAAGAATCATTTGCCTTGCATGCTCTGATATTTCCGGAAATACGCTGCTAATCTTGTAATCATTGATCGATTCTCGAATATTTCCATAAAAGCAGAAACTATGATAGCATAAAACTGAAATTTTCACTAGAAATAATGCAAAATAACGGGATGAAAAGATAGCAACAAGATTGTCTTCTTTTTTGTTGCTGCCAAAATTTTTCGGATTTTTGTCATTATTATCTCCGACAAAAACAAAGCTTTGTCGTTGGTTCTCTTTTGTCGCTTGTTTCGCAGGCGTATTCCAAAAAAATTGATTCCCAGTGAATATGCATTGGGTTTAGACAGTTGCTGGGATTGCATTCAATACCCTAGTGACGCAAAATGGAAGATGCACAGTATAATCGATAATTATCGATAAATCAAGGAGTACCTACTCGATAACGATAACGTTAAATCAACGCTCACTTTATCGTCAACGAAACATCATCGTACAACCGTTATCGTTGTCGAAGTACACACTAAGTTCATCTCGGTATTTTTTATTCTTTTGCCGAGATCCGCACAACCGAACGCTCGGTTCGTGACTTTCTGCTGATATTTCAGCTGAAAAAAGTAATTCGTTTACTGCGGCACTCAAAGGAGCCGCCGTAATGATACGTCTATTTAGCTGATATTTCAGCAAACGAACTTAAACCGAGATTTGCACAGCCGAGATCGGTGAAAAAATTTAAATGTGTAGGCGTTAAATTAATGACGATAGTTTATCGATTAACAACCCTGTAACAGATTATGATCCAGGAAGATTTCAGATCTTAAACATAGTGTCGATGGATTATCTACATAAACATAATCACAATCCGGGATCCATGGATCAGGCGCATAAGTCTCGTGGCATCGTGCATTGGCTGCGAAAATCATGGGTAGCGCTGGACAGAATTTAGTAAGAGGTTCGAACTTTCGGTAGCTTGCTAGTTGGTCAGTAGTAACGAGCCTGGATTAAAACCCAGATTAATCCACCTAGCGGCGATGGTGCCTTTCTCGTGCATCGTAAAATGTACTGATAAAATCACATAGGAAAGGTCAAAAAAGCACTTTAGGGGGATAGATCGCATATTTTCTATCATTTTGCATATTTTTGCATTAATTACTATGCATTTCCACCATTCTTGAAAAAAAAATTTTTTTCGATTTTGAAATTTTTTTTCCAAGGGGGGACCCTTGGGAAAAACAATGATTTTTCAATAATTCCGAAATGCAATGTCCGATCAGGCCAATTTTCAATAGCAAACAATGGGACCGCATTCCCCGTCGAATGCAACTTGTTGCGAGTAAATCGGGTAATGCTAAGTTCCAAAAAGTGTGTCTACAAAATTTGTACACATACACACATACACACACACACACATACATACACACAGACATCACTTCAATTCGTCGAGCTGAGTCGATCGGTATATAACACTATGGGTCTCCGAGCCTTCTATAAAAAGTTTGGTTTTGGAGTGAAATTATAGCCTTTACGTATACTTAGTATACGAGAAAGGCAAAACAAAGAGACGCAATACTCCTACCTTTAACAACCTTGTGCTCGATTGGAACAACCGATTTGACAGCAAATGCGCTGTTCATCTCTTGATGACACTTCATCTCTTTGTTATGAGTGCAGCCTCTTTAGTCAGTAGGAGTCCAAGCGAAGCTTTGGTCAGGAGCTGGTCAGCAGCAAAAACAAATTTTCGCGGTATTTTATTATTGATGAAGGTAACCGCTCCTATGTCATACATGAAAGTTAGATGCGAAAAAATGGTTTTCAAGCAACGCTTACATACAATTTCTGGTTGACTCCGAACATCAAATCTCGCTTAACTTTTCAAAAGGTCCTAAGTAACATTTTTTTCATGAATTAATTTTAATAGCGCAATCAACAAAACAACACGAAAGCTATTGATTGCAGTATTCAAATTAATTCATGAAAAAAATGTTACTTAGGTCCTTTTGAAAAGTTAAGCGAGAAATCTATCTTTTCAAATATGATTAAATATGCTCTCACGATAGCAACCGCATTGCTACAGATCGCATTATAAACTGTTGCAAGGATTATCAGATTGAAGGAGGAATGATTAATTTTTGTTTTTGTTAATGATATTTTTTAGCGAAACTATCCAACCCTAAAAACAGTCCAAGCCAGTAATTTTCCCTCGTTGTGAAATCGTCGAATAGAGGTAAACTAGTCAAGGCCCATATTGTAGGTACTTACATATTCTGTTACTTTATGAATGTTGTTTCAATTGCTGCTCTAAATGATTTTTACCTGCAAGGAGAAGAAATAATGTTGTTAATATTGTTCTTTTTTTGTTGCACTAGAATGTCAAATTTAATCCCAAAATTGGTTATAACTCTTTCAAGTATTGAAACAAATAATTTTTAGTAGCCCTAGAAGGAAACATGACATGGCAAATACATCTATGTCGTTGTGAGTTTTCATGTCAATCCATTGCGTTGCACAAGCAAAACGATTTGAATTCAAATGTTATCATGCAATATACTTTTTTCATTCACCAGGAATAAAAGTTTCCCACAATCGTTATGTATTATTGCTGGATTATTGATTCATTTCTTTTACGTGCCCCCATAATATCCCATGTTAACATTACCTCCCGTTATCATTATCTTTTTAATCTTATCCTGTTTGTGGTCAATTCAATTGCGTAACTAGAAGCGTATCATGAAACAAATTGCATGCCACAGTTTCATCATTTTCAAAAGCCAATAGATAATCCCCGCCTTCGATGACGTTGAAAAGATTGACGTTATCAATTTTCTCATATCAAACTGTATTCAATTTATGTGTTCCAGTCTCACAGCTGCAAAATTACAGCAACGTCTCAAGAACATCATGTATCGAAAATAACTTTCCGGGAAATATTATTACGCGAAACACGCTTCTCCTGTTGCGTGGCTGGGTATCAGACTGCCGTTGCCTAGCGCACATCGTGAATCGAAGAGAAAAAAATGGCTCCCGAAGCAAAATACGCCCGATCGGTTCAAACAAAATTTATTTAATCCATTCTCAAAGTCTTTTTTTCCCAACCGAATTACCCATAAGTATAGAGACAGTAGCAAGAAAAATTTCACTACGGGGTCCTGACAGGTATCACCCACTCGTTTATTTTATTTTTGATATGTTTAAGACGTGCGGTGTGCTAGCAACGTCGGTATCAATTTTCCTCCCCTGTTTATGTTTTACCCCGTCGAGGGCGATAAGAGAAATCGAAAAAAATGTAACTAGAAAGGAAATTCCAAAAAGCACCGGTTTGGGAAAGTGGTTCAACGTAATCGTACATTGATCAAAAGTATTACCTAGTGGCTATAAAAATATTCAATATTTATCTTTCTGTTTGAATAGTCATCTTATTTTCAAATTCAGAAAAAAAAATTGACTCGCTATATATAATCAAACCATTTTTTTTTGCAATTTCAAATCATTTTATGACACAATTACATAAAAGAACTTATTGACACAATTCGCCACTTTTCTACGGTACGCTCGACACATCTTGTGTGTGTATTTCAACTATCAAAGCACTTAGATAGCAAGAATTGGGGCAAGTATGGTAAATTTGTAAGCATATGCGGTATTTCGAAAAAATTCGGGTGGCTCGAAACGAAATTCCGCGGAATTTCGCGGAATTTGAGCATGGCGAAATTTAATTTCATGAATTCGTTTCGTTTCGTTATATTACAAAAATTTCGCTAGAAAAAAATTAATTTAAAGGAATTCAGCGGAATTTCGAAGCAAATATATACTTCTACCTTGCTTTATATTATCAAAAATTTCGGCTGCGCCGCTGAACAAAATCATTGCATTATCGCCAATATCATATAGTCGGAAACGTGGCGGTTTATCACACCCTACCTCCCCTTTTTACTATAACTCTATTGGTCGCAAAACAATTATGTGACTTCGAAAAAACGATATCAGAAATGCGTACTTTATGTAAAACTAATTCAATCAAAATTCCGCGGCAAAAAAAAATAAAATTTCGTTTCGTTTCGTAAAATTTCGAATTAAATGAACCTTGATTTCGTATCGTTTTGAAGTATCGAAAGAAAATCTATTTTTCGTTTCGTTTCGAATCAACAAAGACATTTTAAATTTCGTTTCGCTTCGTTTCGTTAAGAAAAAGTGTGTTATCGCATACCCTTATAAATTTGCAATGCATGAATGAGAAAACATACACGACATTATACATACGTTTGGCTAAAAGTGTCAGGTAGGAAAGTGAAACATAAACGGAGAGGTCCTTCAGTATCAGTCCTTAAGTATCTTGTAGGGGAAGGTAGTGCACTTGATCTGTTATAAATCAGTCTCCAGTTGCGAAAAAACTCCCCAAGGTATTAATACTGCGTAAACATATTAATATAAATTTTATTCGTAGCCTCTTCCTATAAGTTCAACAATCACTCATCTGAGAGGGCATTCTCAATAGACTGAACGATCACTGCCCCGAGGGAGCTGTTCCTAATAAGGTAATCAATAATAATACGGTTCAAAGACAATAACTTTCAAACTTGTTTAGTCACATGCCATCACCAATGAAGAAGCGGAGGTAAATGAAATAGTACTAACTTGTCTTATGACAGAAAAAGGGTTTGAACTATTTAATAAGATTGGATCTGAATATGGGTCTGGAGGAAACAAGTTGGAGATTGGATTTGCAGATTGATGTTCTTTTTCTTTGGTGGTACAATTGAAGGTGATCGCGTTCCGAAAATCATCGGCAACGGCGTTTTTCGTAACTTTGATCGGCTGCAATGGCGTTTTTAGTGTCACGCAAAAAAAAACATTTGAGCTGGCGACGGCATGAATCAGCCGATTTATGCTGCACGATTCAAGTGTAGTTCATGTAAAATATTGGAAAGAAACATTAAGAACATTGGCGTAAATAAGGGGGCTAGGGGCCTGGCCCATCCAGACCTACTTGTGCCCCCCCAGAAAATTTTGAAAAGTAATTCCAACTCAGTTTTTATTTCATTTACATATTTTCTACATACACAGGATTATGTTTTTACACGATTTTTTTTCGCTCGTATTTTTGATCGTGTGACTTCAATTTGCCACCAAACTCTTCGCAACATGTTTCAAAAAATCCAGAATAAATCAAAGAAATCACATGATAATTAATATACGTTAAAAATTTAGGATTAGTGGAAAATTGAGAAAATGTAAATCGTGTAAAAACAAAATCCAGTGTATTTCTTAATTTTGATTATGAATTCTATAAACATATTTTTTGTTGCGTTATCACATCTATGACCATTTGTTCAGTAAAGCATCGAAATAATTTGGACCCCCGGGAACATTTTCTCGATTTTTAAGCTAAAATCAATGCCGCTTCTAATTCAGTTGCTAGCTTAAAATAATAAATTTGTTCTGCATTTGTTTGACTAGTATCCTGGTCGCAGAAACATAAAACATAATTGTATTAAGATATAAATATTTCTGTTCTATTAAACTACCATCCGCTTCAAAAAAGACTGAAGCAACTACATCAAAACGAGCACATGTACACAAATCCGGTCAATGAAATTTCGAACGACCATTCTTTCGAAAATCTTCGAGTTAATCGCAAGGTATGCCGCAAAACAGTTGATCAAATTCCTATGGAGCTTTTGCTCTCACTATATAATTCTGACACAGAAAGATATAAAATTATAAACCTTAAGAATCTTTGTTACAATGACAGAAAAATCAACAACGCATTCCATTGAAAGTATTAGGACAAAACTTAGGCAACCTTTCGCACTCACAACAGAAAAGAAAAGGCACAACATTAAAGAAATATTTTATAATCCTCAAATGATCTTGTTCCATTTAATTTTTTGGCGATTTCATAAGGATCATCGGAAAACTCTTTTGTGCCTGCTTTAGTTAGAATTTGTTTTTTAGGATAAAAAAATAGATTTAGAAACCAGTTCGTATCAGAAAACATTTCTTTTGCAGCACAATTCAGATCGATTTGGTTTCTTCCCAAGTCTCTTTGATTTTTGCAGAGAAATCTCTCACCTATTCAGAAAACCATAATAAAGCCTCTTGCTATCGTCAGTAACTACAAAAACCCTATGTTATTCTGGAATTTGATTTATGACTCATAATTTTATGACTCATGGAATTTATGACTCATAAAAAACACTTTAGGATTCCAAATTTGTGTTCTTCGATACTTAACTATTTCAACACATAGCATACATTTTGGAATTGCATGAATACTTATATTGATTATGCCAAAATTTCGTGGAATTTATTCCACATCTGAAGAGTTTCAAAAATTTCAAGTTTCTTTATGCATTACGTAATCATGGAAATGCTTGAAAACTTTCAGAAATATACTCATATCGAATTTCATTTATAGATAATTCGAAAAAAATTCTTGAATCTTAGATTACACACTTATCCACATTTAGTAACATGGAGAACTTGTCATAAGACGAGTTTATACCATCCATTGAATTCCACCACTTAATTGTATCTTGACAGATACGTATTTCGACCTCAACAGTAAGGCCGTCTTCAGTGTCTCGTAAAGCTCGACTTTGAAGTCCAGGTCAAGTACAGACACTAATCAAATATAAACTCTTATATTCAAGTGAAGACATTCCACTAAAAAGCTCAAAATAATTTTCTTATCAACATGGAGAAGACAAGTTGACACAGACACAGCGTTTTGAAGCAATCACAGCATCATTGGAAATCAATTGTATTATTCAAGATGAATACACCACTAGGTGTTCCAATCTGCCAAATTCACGATTCAGCCATCTTGGATTTCAGTATGGGAGAGCCAGCCGGTTTGTTTATGTTGCACCGAAAATGAATTTTTCACCCCCGCCCTCTTCTCGTCCATAAATTGGGCAGACTGCAACACCTAGCTGTGTATTCATCTTGGTATTATTCGCGATTTTTTTTATGTTAGTTCTAGGGCGAATGAACGATAAACTTAGTCAAACAATTTCTATTGCAATCCATGCGCACAGTGCTTTAAATCGCCTTTGAAAATTACATCTGGTGCCATGGCCCCCCCTAGACCTAGACTCTAGTTACGCCTATGATTAAGAAAAGTAGAACATACT